>NC_026006.2:26829867-27080865 GCF_000442705.2 Elaeis guineensis | reverse complement strand
TAAAAAAATGAAACATTATCAGATAGGTGGCATTCATTTTCAATCACATTTGACCTATAGAAGGACTCTTCAAAACATGAGGAGTCGTGAGACTTCACTGCACGCATGCGAAGACCTTCTATCTTTCCAATTTTTCTCCACCCCATATTTTTTCAAAAAAAAATATATCTCATACTTTGAGATGTGTATCAGAGGATGGAGGGTGATGTGGGCTACCACACATGTCTGAATTCCAGGCCAGAAGGACTCTTTCTTCTGCTCACGCCAACATGCGCATGAGTCCCTTTTCTTTATCCCAAGAGTCCTCATCCAAGAGGACTCTTGATTTTTTGTGTTAACTTGAGATGTGGCACCCCTTTTTGGACTACTTCTAGGTGACACAATTTGACCCAATTTCTCACCAAATTGGAGTTAGCAAATTAGCAAGGTATGAGATCAAATTGATCCGCCAAGGAGCTAGGGTTTTCACACGTGCTAGCATGCTTATCGAGAATCCTGATTGGATCCAAAATTCCAATCAATCTTATCAAAAGGGTCCTTGACTAATTTTTATATGTGTGTGACCCATTGGGTTCTATATCTAGCCAGCAGTAGATTTGGGTGCAAGTTGATCGAATTTGATTAGATTCCAATCTAATCGATTTAGGTCCAATCGAGCTAACCCGAGTTCAACAATTAGAATCTTTTCTAATTGATGATTGAATTAAATTTTTTAATTTGATCAAACCTACAAGTCAAGGTTGATGTCTAATAATTATCATGACTACTCAGAAGATATAAAATTTGATAGAAATACCAAAATATATCCTTCAGTGGCAAGTTACCATGTAATTCAATCCTTTGATCATCCTTGCATCCTGAATATGTTCATGACTATAGAATTATGTCAAACTCAAACATATATTTATATCAATTCTTCATTAAACAATGATGACTTTGATGATGAAGCATTAAAAATCTTTCTAATCTCTTTTTTGCTTTTGACCAAAAGACTTTTTTCGAGTCATCTAGAGATAAGAATTCACAGGATGTGATCTCCTCTTACTAGGAGTGATCGATTATATGTTGACCTACTCATAACCTTCATACACACTCTACTATATCCAGAATATCCCGTACATGTCTTAATACCATGCCTTGGTATGAACCAAAATATGAGTTCATGTGCATAAGATTTCATGATGATCTTTAGGTCTAAGGATCACTTACACAACTCTCACTTAGAGAACCATCTTTGACATGTAAGTAATGCTTTCATAAGATGTTCTTTATCATTGAGTCAATTTAATGGACTCATTTTCAAATGAGCATCCACATCCTTGTATTAGTATCCCACACATAAGTCGTTGGTGAAATTTGCCACCCTCTTCGTCAAGCATACATAGGATGTGCCAGTCTATCCGAAATATTGATCCCTGACTCAATGCTCCTACAATCAAAAATATTTAAGATTAGATTTTAAGATTTTAGATCTCACTGGCATAACCCATTCATGACTTCTAAAATTATTGCTCTAATCTTTGGAGTTCATCATAATCTTAGATATAATAAGACAGAGCTAAAATGATGAATCAATATCTCATTTTATTATCAAATAATAAATATTATTACATGAGTTGAAAAATTATAAAGAAAAATCTCATCACAACATACTTGCGATTGACTTTTAGAGTACTCTTCTTTCAATCTTCCACTTGCACTAAAACCAATCGTCTTTGTATTTCAATCCCATACAATCAATATGGTGATCAAATAGCTACTGTAGTATGGTTTTAGTGAATGGATCTGCTATATTATTCTTTATGTCAACTCATTCAAAGATAATATCTTATCTCTCTATAATTTTTTGAATGAGGTGGAAGCATCCGAGGATGTGCTTAGATCTTTGATGAGACCTAGATTTTTTAGCTTGAATAACGGTCCCAGTGTTATCACAATAGAGTGGCATCGATCCTTCAATCTCAAAAATGACTCCTAATTTCATGATGAAGTTTTTTATCCAAACAGCTTCTTTAGCGGCTTCACTAGCAGTGATGTACTCTATCTCAGTGGTTAAGTCAGCTACTGTCTACTGCTTAAAACTCTTTCAACTCACTGCTCCATCATTTAGGATAAACATGTATCCTGATATTGACTTAGTATCATCAGGATCAGATTAAAAATTAAAATCTGTATATCCCTCTAATTTTAATTTTGATCTTTCGCCAAATATAAGAAAAATATCTTTAGTCCTTCTTAGGTACTTCAGAATATTTTTCACAGCATTTCAATGATCCTCTCCTAGATTAGCCTGAAATCTGCTAGCTAACTCAAAAGTATAAGCTACATCAAGCCTGGCACATAGCATGACATACATAATTGATCGCACAACCGAAACATAAGGGATTTCATTCATCCTCTTCCTCTCCTCTGGTGTCTTAAGATACATTTTCTTAGAGAGACGTATACCATGACTTATAGGCAGGTAACCTCTCTTACTTGTCTTCATATTAAATCTCTTTAATATAAGATCTATATACCATGACTGGGATAAGCCTAACATCCTATTTGATCTATCTCTACAGATCTTTATACCTAGTATATTAGGATGCTTCACCGAAGTCTTTCATGAAAAACTTATTCGATAGCCAAGTCTTGATCGATTGCATCATTGGGATATCATTCCCAATGAGCAGTACGTCATCGACATACAGAACCAAGAAGATAATAGCACTCCTACTTATCTTTGTATACACACATGATTCATCCTTATTTTTGAAAAGCCAAACTCTTTGACTGTCATATCAAATTGGATGTTCCAACTTCTTGAAGCCTACTTCAATCTATAGATGAATTTTTTTAGCTTGCATACTTGATTTGCCCTTCCATTTGAGACAAATCCCTCTAGCTGAGTCATATAGACCTCTTCCTAAGATTATTATTGAAAAAAAGTGATCTTGACATCCATCTGTCAAATTTCATAGTCATACTATGTTGCTATAGCAAGTAAAATTTGGATGGACTTGAGCATAGCCACTGGTGAGAAGATTTCATCATAGTCAATTCTTTATCTTTGTCTGAAACTCTTCACCACCAACCTAGCTTTGTAGGTTTCTACTTGGCCGAGACCCACTTGCATCCTATTGGGGTCACACCCTCAGGCATATCAACCAAGGTTCACATTTGGTCGGTATATATTGAGTTCATCGCAAATTTCATGGCTTCCAGCCATCTGTCTGAGTCTCTACTCATGACAGTTTTCGAATAGGTTAGTGGATCATCATCCTGAATGATGTTGATCGAATTATCACTTTCAATGATAAAATTATATCTCTGAGGTGCTTGACGCACTCTATCTAACCTTTGGAGAGGATGTGTGTATTGTAGATCTACCTTATTCTTGGATACTTTTGATTGAGAATCTTCTTGTAGTTCAACCACAGGTACCTCTGGATTGGTTTGTAGATTCTGAACTTTTTGTAAGTTCAATATTCTTCCCACTACCTCCTTCTTGGATGAATTCATTTTTCAAGAAAGTGACGTGCCTACTAACAAATACTTTTTATTCAGTAAAATGGTAGAGGTAGTATCCATTAGTTTCCTTAAAATACCTTACAAACCTATACCTATCTGATCTAGCACTAAGCTTATGTCCAAAAATATTTTTGACATAAGCAGGACAGTTTCAAATCTTAAGATGTTTAAGATTAGGCTTCCTTCCCTTCCATATCTCATATGGTGTGCTTGTAACAGACTTTGAAGGTACTCTGTTAAAAATATATATGGCAGTATCTAGGCATATCTCTAGAAAGATATTGGGAGATCAGTGAAGCACATCGTGGACTGCACCATATCCATCAAAGTGTAATTCTTTCTTTCTGCTACACCATTTAACTGGAGTGTATAAAGAGGGATCCATTCAGAGAGGATACCTTTACTTTTAAGATAAACAAGAAATTCACTGGATAAATATTTTCCTCCTTGATCAGATTGAAGAACCTTGATACTTTTTTCAGTTTGTTTCTTGACCATACTTTGATACTTTTTGAACTTATCAAAGGCTTCGGATTTATGTTTCATGAGATATACATACCTGAATCTTGATAGATCATCTGTAAAGGTGATAAAATGAAGTATCTTCCTCTGACCTAAGTTATCATCGATCCACATACATCTGTATATACTAGGGCTAACAACTTATTTGCCATCTCTTTATGTCCAGAGAATAGAGTCTTGGACATCTTACCCATTAGACAAGATTTATAAGTTTCTAATGATTCATAAACATATGAATTAAAGAATTCTTCTTTGTATAACTTATTTATCTTTAACTCACTAATATGACCAAGACGGCAATGCCAGAGATATGTGATATTTATATTTTTTCTCTTTTTTTTTCATATTTTTTTTAATATAAAAAATATTTTCATTAAGTACAAGAATTAAAAGATTATTATCAATATAACTACTACCATAAAATTCATTAAAAAAGAAAATGGAGCATCCATTTTTTATTAGTCTTATTTCATAACCTTGTTTTAATAATAAAGATATAGAAATAATATTTTTAATAATCTTTGGTATATAATAACAGTCTTTTAATTCTAATATTTTGTCTAATAAATCAAACATGTAGGTTCCCACAGCCTCTGCGCTAATGGACTCTCCACTTGCACCATAAAGCTCAAGGTCACCTCTTTTCAGATCTTTAATGTTTCATAATCATTGTAATGAATTATAAATATGCGATCCATAGGTGGTATCCAATACCCAAGTATCAGAGTCTGAGCCACTCAATGAAAAATAGGTCTATATCATATACACATTTTTTGTGCTATACTTGCATCCTGCTTCAATCTTGCAAGATAATTCTTGCAATTATTCTCTAAATATCCAAATTTACCACAAATAATATCCATGGAGACATATTTTAACTTTTTATTTTTATAAATATTATTGCTGACCGATCTAGGGTCAGAAATATTTAGAACATCAGAGTTCTTCTTTGGTATGAATCTAATTTGCAAGTTTCTCAGCCAATCCACATAGTTTGGATCGATCAATATATTTTCTTTTATAATTTCATACAGTGAAAATAAAGAAGTCATAATACATATTTAAATCTATATAAATAAAGAATAATAGTATAAGTAGATCACTCACGTTTGACATGCATAACTAGATGAGGTCATTTAACTAGTTATGTCTCCCACTATTTTATCGGATATCATAGTCCTCTTCTATGGTAAATGAGAAATCTTAATTTGATTTCTTAACAAGGTTGAGATCCTAATTACTCAATGAAGCCTTATGGATATCACAACAAATCTCAATGAGTTCAAAGATAGAAAAATCTATCCAATTGTATCTCATACAATTCTCAACATAATCCTTGCCTTTAAAATACTCATAGTCTTGTGCATATCACAACAAACTATAGTATTTTCTAGTTAAGTCAGACCCTTCATTTTCATATAGCCATATATAAAAAATACCATCCTTGTGGATATCATAATAAAGTAACATATCCAAATATACCATAAAGCATATAATATGTACCAAGACAACCCCACATCAATTTTCATAGCAAGTCTTGTGGATATCACAATAAACCTACTATGATCTTTGATAGGGTATCGACTAGGCATGAAGGAAGGCATATGTAGTGTTCAAAATACTGAGCAATTTTCATTCAAGATTCGAACTAATTCAATTGATCAGAAAAGTATTAAGATTGGTGGGGGTCTCTCCATTGCTTTTTTTAGATACTAATAAATTGGATGGGTCAGTAAATGGAACCAATTAAAGAACCACCATACTTGAAAATACTCTTTAGATACCAATTGATTAATTGATTTAAGAAATAGATCAGCTACTGGTTCACAATACTATGACTTAATATAATTTTTATGAGAACTTTAATGGTCTCATGCACATCCTAATTAACCAATCATAATGATGTACTATTATAGTTGTATCTTTATAAACATAACAACTAATTATGGTATCTATATATAACACTTTTTTCATGGTTCTTCTTCTTAGGACATCACAGTGGCATCCCTACACACCATAAGAGTACCCTATGGAATGGAAAGAAAGGACCTTTGAATCCTACTTACTTTTATAACCGGATAGCCTGATGATGAACCCCAATTCGAGTACTAGGCTACTAAAAAAAATCTATACATACATCATGCATTTAATATTATGTATTTAAAATATATGTCTAAGACATGCTAGGGTTTGGATGCTCAATTGGGTTTAACCATTGACCCGACTTGAACCAAACTAAAATTGAAGCTTGATCATGATCAAGATAATATTTTAACCTTTGATTGTATAAATCAAGGTAGGCTCTGATACCACTGTTAGGTTCTAATGGTGCAACAGAAGGGTTAGGTGTTTAAAATTTTTTAACCTGACGCACTGTAAACCCCAATGCCTAGAAACCCTCGAGTATAATAATCAAAGTGTAATTAATATAAACTTGGATAAAAAGAATACTTGTGGTGCTAATCTCAATTTTTATGAGGTATCTAAGTATCTACCATCCAATGGTAATCCAAATGAAAATCGTACCAAAGATAGTGCTCCTTCTTCATCTTTTTCAAGAGCTCTAGCCCTTAGAACTCGACTAGCCTCATATTGATTAGATTTCTCCAAGAACCTGACTCGACCCTCTTAGAACCTCTTTTGAACTTCTAAATCTCCTTCCTTAGGACCTTCCCAACCTTTGTTTGGATCTGATTAGGCTTTGTCTTAAATTCTAAAGTCTTGTCCTAAAACTAAGATAGGTTGTAAGAAAGAAAGGAGAAGTATACGGGAGAAAATGGAAAGCTTTTCTAAATTATTTTGGACACCCAACGCACAGGGCCTTTTATAGACATTAGAGGGAAATCCAAATTAAAGGACACACTCCATCTAAAAGTCTTATCTGATCTACATATCAGGAAAAATAAGAGTCTTAAGACAGAAGGACTCTTCTGCCTGATACATTGATTAGCACATTCACCCACATGTGTGATCAGAGAAGGGATATTTTTGCATCCCTTCTCAAATCAAAAAATTCCATAATTTTCCACATGAAAAGAAGATTAAATTTGATCTTACATCACCTAATAAGGGAGTAAAAAATTGCATGAAAAGATGTCTTCTCACATCTCTTCATGTGATCCCTTATCACCACATGCGCTCACGTGAGGAGGGGCTTTTGGCATCCGTTTGTCCTTCTGATATATCTGAAAAAAATTTTAGATAAATATACATATAATAGCTGATCAAAAATGAAATATTATCAGATAAGTGGTATTCCTTTTTGAAAGAAGAGTGCCCTATAAGCCAATCGCAAGTGTATTGCGATGGGACTTTCTTTACAATTTTCTAACTCATGAAATGGCATTTATTATTATTTGAGGCATTGATTCATCATATTAGCTGCATCTTATTATGTCTAAGATTATGATAAACCTCAAAGATTAGAATAATGATTTTAGGAGATATGAATGGATCATGCTAGTGAGACATAAAATTCTAAAATCTTAATCTTAAATATTCCTGGTCGTAGGAGCATTGAGTCGGGGATCAATATTTCGGATAGACTGATACATCCTATGTATGCTCAATGGAGAGGATGGTAGATCTCACTAGCCACTTGTGTAAGATACTAATACAAGGATGTGGGTGCTCATTTGAGAAATAAGTCTACTGAATTGACTCGATGAAAGAGAACATCTTATGGAAGCCTTATTTACATGTCAAAGATGATTCTCTAAGTGGGAGTTGTGCAAGTGATCCTTAGATCTGAGACCACCATGGAATCTTGTGCACATGAACTCATATTTTGGTTCATACCCAGGCATGGCATTAAGATATGTACGGGATATTTTGGATATGGTGGAGTGTGTATGGAGGTTTTGAGTAGGTCAATATGAAATCAATCACTCCTAATAAGAGAAGATCGCATCCTATGTATTCTCAATCCTAGATGACTCGAGAAAAATCTTTTGATCAAAAGCAGGAAAAAGATTAGAAAGAGTTTCTAATGCTTCTTCAATGGACTCATTATTGGTTAATTGAGAATCAATATGAATATGTGTTTGAGTTTGACATAATTCCATACTCATGAACATATTCAGAGTTCAAGGATGATCGAAAGATTGAATTACACGGTAATTTACCACTGAAGGGTAGATTTGATATTTTCATCAAATTTCACATCTTTTGGGTAGTCATGATACATTGCTAGACGTCAATCTTGACATGTAGATTTTTGACCGAATTAAAGAGTTTAATTCGATTGCCAATTAGAAATGATTCTAATTATTGAACTCAGGTTAGCTCAATTGGACCAAAATCGATTAGATTGAAATCTAATCAAATTTGATCAACTTATATCTGGACCTACTACTGACTAGATATAGAATTCAATGGGTCATACACATATAGAAATTGGCCAAGGACCCTTTTGAGAAAGGTTGATTGAAATTTTAGATTCAATCAGGGTTCCGATAAGCATGCTAGCACGTGTGGAAACCCTTGCTCCTTTGGAGACCAATTTGGTCCCATCCCTTACTAATTAGCTAGGCCCAATTTGGTAGACATTTGGGTTAGGTAATATTACCTAGAAGCAGTCTAAATTGGGGCACCACATCCCATGTTAACACCAATTATGAAGAGTCCAAGTTGTGGTGGACTCTTGGTGCAAAACAGGTTCTGCGTACAAGTATTGGCGTGGGCAGAAGAAAAAATTTTTTTTTTTGTGAGATTAAAATTATATGTGATAGATCACATCACCCTTCATCCTCTAGTATATATTTCAAAATATGAGATATATTTTTTCTAAAATTTTTTAGGAACAAAAAAAATTAGAAAAAGAAGGATGTGTCACGCATGCGCGCAGAAGCGTCGCATCTCTCCATGATTTGGAGAGTCCTTCTCCATATCAAATGCTTTCAGATTAGAATTATTTTTAGTGATAACATTCTACATTTGATAATCTATATTTGATAATTTTTTTGGAATTTTTCTAGATATATATGGATGCCAAATGGATGTCATAAGTCAATCCTGATGCTTGCACACGTGGTGATCAGCACTTGCATGAAGAGATGCGAGTATAGCATCCTTCCATGAGAATTTTATCACTATTTTTAATTTTTTGGAATCTAAATTAAATCCTCAATTCACATAAATTTTTGAAATTTTTTCTGATTTGAGAAGGAATGTGAAAACATCCCTTCTTTAGTTGCATACGCACAGACCAGGGTGCTGATCGACGTATCATGGATAACAGTCCTTCTGCTTGAAGGAACTCTTATCTCTGATAATCAGATCAGATATGCCTTTTGGATAAGACATGTCCCTCTCTTTTGGTGTCTCTCTAGTGGCTATAAATAGGCCAGAGTGCTGGGTATCCGGGAATTGAAGAGGGGTTTCCAATTTCTCACCTGTTGCTCTCCTTTCTTTGTTACAACCTATCTTAGTTTTAGGACAAGGCTTTGAGATTTAAGACAAAGCCTTATCTGGTCCTAACAAGAGTCGTAAGGATCCTAAAGAAGGAGTATCAGAAGTCCAGAGGAGGTTCTAAGAGAGTGAGGTCAGGTTCTTGAAGAAACTTGATCAATATGAGGCTAGTCGAGTTCTAAGGGCTAGAACTCTTGAAGCAAGATGAAGAAGGAGCGCTGTCTTTGATTCAATTTTTATGTGGATCACCATTGGAGGATAGATACTTGGATATCTTATAAAAATTAGAATTAGTACTACAGATATTCTTCTTATCCTAATTTATATTTATTATACTTTGATTATTATAGTCAAGAGTTTTTGGGCATTAGGGCTTCCGGTGCATTGGGTGTTTTGAATGAAAATTTTAAACACCTAGCCCTTCCGCTGTGCCATCAGAACCCACAGTGGTATCAGAGCCTCTGTTGATTTATGTAATCAAAGATTAAATTATTATCTTGATTGTGATCAAGCATGAGTTTTTGGTTTGGTTCAAGTCGGGTCAAGGGTTGAACCCGATTGAACATCCAAACCCTATCATGTCTTAGAGATATGTTTTAAATATAAAATGCATGATGTATGTAAAACATTTTTTTAGTAGCTTAGTACTCTAATTGGAGTTTATCACTAGGCCGTCTGGTCATAAGAGCAAGTAGGATTAGAGACCCTCTCTTCCTATTTAATAAGGGACTATTATGGCGTGTAGGGGTGCCACTGTTATGTTTCAAGAAGAAGAACTGCAAAAAAAGAGTTTTATATTCATGCATATTATTAGAACTTCATGTATATATGATATGCTTGAGATGTTTAGTTATAATCATATTGTATGATTCTGCTTCTATATCTTAGAGATATGATAAGATGCCATAATTAGTTATTATAATTATTAAGATACAACTATTATAGTGCATTCTTGTGATAGATTGAATTAGGATGTGTTTAAGACCATTAAAGCCCTCATAAAAATCATATTAAATTGTAGTATTGTGAACCAGAAGCTGACCTATTTTCTTGAATCGATTAATTAATTGGTGTCTAAGGAGTATTTCAAATGTGGTGGTTATTTAATTGATTCTGTTACTGATCTGGCCAATTTTATTGGTGTCTAAGAAAAGCAATGGGGGGACCCCTACCAATCTTAACACTTTTCTGGCCAATTAGATTAGTTCGAATCTTAAATGAAGGTAGCTTAGTATTTTACACTACTAAGGGCCTTCCTTCATGCTAGGTTAATGTTACATCATGAACTATAGTTAGTTTGTTGTGTTACTATAAGGCTTGTCATAAGGATTGATATAACATAATCCTGGTGTATAAAAGATGCTTAAAGAAAATTTGGATATACTGCTTTGTTGTGCTAACACAAGGACAGTTATATTCAATTTTGACTGTGTTGAAATGAAGGGTCTTACTTAACTAAAATATTATAGCTTGTTATGTTAACATAAAGCTAATAATGTTTTAGAGGCCAAGCTAAAATATTGAGAATTGCATGAGATATAATTGGAAAGAGTTTTCTATCTATGAACTCATAAGAATTTGTTGTGTTAACACAAGATCGTTATGAGGAATTAGGGTCTCAATTTCACTAAAATAAATATAAAATATATCTCATTTACCATAGGAGAGGGCTATGGTATCTGATAAAATAGTGGGAGATATAATTAGTTTTAAAAGTCCTCGTCTAGTTATGCATATCAAACATGAGTGGTCTGCTTATACTATTATTTTATATAGATTTAAGTCTATATTATGGCTTCTTTATTTTACCCCATGATATAATAAATAAAACTATGTTGACCGATACAACTATATGGATTGATTGAGGAACTTATAAATTAGATTTATATCAGAAAAGAACTCCGATATTCTAGATATTTCTGACCCTAGATTGGTCAGTAATAATGAGAAGATAATGATGTCTATATGAATATTGTTTATGATAAATTTGAAAATTGAGAGTATAATTGCAAGAATAATCTTGTAAGATTGAAGTAGGGTGCAAGTGTAACACCAAAAGGTGTGTATATGATACAAACCTATTTTTAATTGAGTGATTCAGACTCTGATATTTGAGTATTGGATGCTCCCTGTGGATCGTACTTTTATAGTTCGTTACTGTAACTACAGAATATCAAAGATTTGAAAAGAGGTAACCTTGAGCTTTATGGTGCAAGTGGAGAGTCTATTAGCACAGAGGCTGTGGGAACTTGTATGCTTGATTTATCTTCGAGTAAAACTTTAGAATTAAAAGACTGTTATTCATGCCAAAGGTCATTAGAAATATTATTTCTATACCTTTGTTATTAAAATAAGGTTATGAAATAAAGCTAATGGAAAATGGATACTCTATTTTTTTTTAATAAATTTTATGGCAGTGGTTATATTGATAACAATCTTTTAATTTTGTACTCAATAAAATATTTTTCATATTGAAAGAAATATGAAAAAAAGAGAAAAAATATGAATGTCACATATCTCTGGCATTGTCGCCTTGGTCATATTAGTGAGTTAAAGATAAACAAGTTATACAAAGAAAAATTCTTTGACTCAAATGATTATGAATCATTGGAAACTTATAAATCTTATCTCATGGGTAAGATGACCAAGACTCCATTTTCTAGATATGGAGAGAGGACAAGTGAGTTGTTAGCTCTAATATATATAGATATATATGGACTGATAACAACTCAAGCCAGAAGAAGATACTCCGATCTTTACAGATGATTTATTAAGGTTCGAATATGTGTATCTTATGAAATATAAATTCAAAGCTTTTGATAAGTTCAAGGAGTACCAAGGTATGGTCGAGAAATAAACTAAAAAAAGTATCAAGCTTCTTCGATCTGATCGAGGAGAAGAATACTTATCCATTGAATTTCTTGATCATCTTAAAAGTAAAGGTATTCTCTCTAAATGGATCCCTCCTAATATGCCTCAGTTAAATGGTGTAGCAGAAAGGAGAAATAGTACTGTGATGGATATGATGCAGTCCATGATATGCTTCATTGATCTCCTAATATCTTTCTAAAGATAATGTCCTAGAGACTGCCACATATATATTAAACAGAATGCCTTCAAAGTCTGCTGCAAGCACTCCATATGAGATATGGAATGGAAGAAAGCCTAATCTTAAACATCATAAGACTTTGGGCTATCCCACTTATGTCAAAAATATTTTTGGACATAAGCTTAATGCTAGATCAGACAAGTGTAGGTTTGTAGAGTATCTTAATAAAATTAATAGATATTATTTCAACCACCCTACTGAACAAAAGGTGTTTGTTAGTAGCCACACCACTTTCTTGAAACATAAATTTATCCAAGAAGGAGGCAGTGAGAGGAATATTGAGTTTATGAAAGTTCATGATCTACAAACCGATCCAGAAATACCAGTGGTTGGACCACAAGAAGATCCTCAATCAAAAGTACCCAAAGATGAGGTACATCCACTATACACACCTCCTCTCCGAAGGTCAGATAGAGTGCGTCAAGCATCTCTGAGATATAATTTTATCATTGAGAATAACAATTCTATCAACATTATTTAGAATGTTGATCCACTGACCTATTCAGAAGCTGTCATTAATAGAGACTCAAACAGATAACTGAAAGCTATGAAATCTGAGATGGACTCGATGAATACCAACCAAGTGTAGACCTTGATTGATGCACCTGAGGGTGTGACCCCAATAGGGTGCAAGTGGATCTTCAAAAGGAAGATCAGAGTAGATGGCCAAGTAGAAACCTATAAAGCTAGGTTAGTGACGAAGGGTTTCAGTCAAAGACAAGGAATTGACTATGATGAAACCTTCTCACTAGTGGCTATGCTCAAGTCCATCTGAATTTTGCTTGCTATAGCAGTATACTATGATTATGAAATCTGATAGATGGATGTTAAGATCGATTTTCAATAGTAATCTAGAGGAAGAGGTCTATATGACTCAGTCAGAGAGATTTGTCTCAAGTGAGAGAGCAAATCAAATATGCAGGCTAACGAGATCCATCTATGGATCGAAGCAGATTTTGAGGAGCTGGAACATCCAATTTGATATGACAATCAAAGAGTTTGGCTTTATCAAAAATACGGATGAACCATGTGTATATAAGAAGACAAGTGAGAGTATTATTGTCTTCTTGGTTCTGTATATCGGTGACATACTGCTCATTAGGAATGATATCCGAATGATGCAATCAGTCAAAACTTGGCTATCAAATAAGTTTTTCATAAAAGACTAGGGTGAAGCATCCTATATACTAGGTATAAAGATCTATAGAGATAGATCTAAAAGGATGTTAGGCTTATCCCAGTCACGGTACATAGACCTCATATTAAAGAGATTTAATATGGAGGCAAGTAAGAAAGGTTACTTGTCTGTAAGTTATGGTATACATCTCTCTAAGAAAATATATCTTAAAGACACCAGAAGAGAGGAAAAGGATGAATGAAATCTCTTATGCTTCGACTGTGGGATCAATTATGTATGCTATGCTATGTACCAAGCCTGATGTAGCTTATGCTTTGGACATAGCTAGTAGATTCAGGCTAATCTAAGGAAGGATCATTGAAAATCAGATGATAACAAGTCAATATCAGGGTATATATTTATCCTAATTAATGGAGCAGTAAGTTGGAAGAGTTCCAAACAGTAGATAGTAGCTGACTCAACTACTGAGCCAGAGTATGTTGCTACTAGTGAAGCCATTAAGGAAGCTATCTGGATGAAGAAACTCATCATGGATTTAAGAGTTGTTCCTAAGATTGGACCGGTGTCACTCTATTTTCATAATGCTGGGACCGTTATTCAAAATAAGAAACGTAGGTCTCATTATAGATCCAAGCACATCCTCAGACATTTCCATCTCGTTAAAGATAAGATGTTGTCTTTGAATGATTAGACAGAAAAAATAATATAGCAGATCTATTCATTAAAGCCATACCACAGTAGCTATATGATCGTCATCTTAATTGTATGAGATACAAAGGCGATTGGCTTTAGTGCAAGTGGGAGATTGAAAGAAAAGTGCCCTATAAGCCAATCGCAAGTGTGTTGTGATGGAACTTTCTTTACAATTTTTCAACTCATGAAATGACATTTATTACTATTTGAGGTATTGATTCATCATATTAGCTGCATCTTATTATGTCTAAGATTATGATGAACCCCAAAGATTAGGATAATGATTTTAGGAGACATGAATGGGTCATGCTAGTGAGACCTAAAATTCTAAAATTTTAATCTTAAATATTCCTGGTCGTAGGAGCATTGAGTCGGAGATCAATATTTCAGATAGACTGGTACATCCTATGTATGCTCAATGGAGAGGGTGGCAGATCTCACTAGCCACTTGTGTGAGACACTAATATAAGGATGTGGATGCTCATTTGAGAAATGAGTCTACTGAATTGACTCGATGAAAGAGAACATCTTATGGAAGCCTTATTTACATGTCAAAGATGGTTCTCTAAGTGAGAGTTGTGCAAGTGGTCCTTAGACCTGAGACTACCATGGAATCTTGTGCACATGAACCCATATTTTGGTTCATATCCAAGCATGGCATTAAGATATGTATGGGGTGTTCTGGATATGGTGGAGTGTGTATGGAGGTTGTGAGTAGGTCAACATGGAATCAATCACTCCTAATAAGAGGAGATCGCATCCTGTGTATTCTCAATCCTAGATGACTCGAGAAAAATCTTTTGACCAAAAGCAGGAAGGAGATTAGAAAGAGTTTCTAATGCTTCTTCATTGGAGTCATTATTGGTTAATTGAGAATCGATATGAATATGTGTTTGAGTTTGATATAATTCCGTACTCATGAACATATTCAGGGTGCAAAGATGATCGAAGGATTGAATTGCATGGTAATTTACCACTAAAGGGTAGATTTGATATTTCCACTAAATTTTACATCTTCTGGGTAGTCACGATATGTTGCTAGATGTCAATCTTGACTTGTAGGTTTTTGACCGAATTAAAGAGTTTAATTCGATTGCCAATTAGAAATAATTCTAATTATTAAACTCGGATTAGCTCGATTGCACCAAAATCGATTAGATTGAAATCTAATCAAATTTGGTCAACTTATACCTGAACCTACTACCAACTAGATGTGGAATCCAATGGGTCACATACATATAAAAATTGGCCAAGGACCCTTTTAAAAAAGGTTGATTAGAATTTTGGATTCAATCAGGGTTCCGATAAGCATGCTAGCACATGTGGAAACCCTTGCACCTTTGGAGACCAATTTGGTCCCATCCCTTGCTAATTAGATAGCCCAATTTGGTAGACATTTGGGTCAGGTCATATCACCTAGAAGAAGCCCAAATTGGGGCACCACATCTCATGTTAACACCAATTATGAAGAGTCCAAGTTGTGGTGGACTCTTGGTGCAAAATAGTTCTGTGTACAAGTGTTGGCGTGGGTAGAAAAAAAAATATTATTTTTTGTAGAATTAAAATTATGTGTATAGCTCACATCACCCTCTATCTTTTGGTACATATCTCAAGGTATGATATATATTTTTTCTGAAATTTTTGAGGAAGAGAAAAAATTAGAAAAAGAAGGATGTCTCGTGCGCGCGCAAAAGCATCGCATCTATCCATGATTTGGAGAGTCCTTCTCCCTATCAAATACTTTTAGATTAAAATTATTTTTGGTGATAATGTTCTACATTTGATAAGCTATGTTTGATAATTTTTTTGGAATTTTTTCAGACTTATCTGGATGCCAAATGGATGCCATAAGTTGGTCCTGATGCTTGCATGCATGGTGATCAACACTTGCATGAAGAGGTATAAGGATGTCATCCTTTCATGAGAATTTTATCACCATTTTTAATTTTTTGGAATCTAAATTAAATCCCCAATCCATGTGGATTTTTGAAGATTTTTTTGATTTGAGAAGGGATGTGAAAACATCCCTTCTTTGGTTACATGCGCGCAGACCAGGGTGCTGTTCGACATATCATGGATAAGAGTCCTTCTGCTTGAAGGAACTCTTATCTCTGATAATCAGATCAGATATGCCTTTTGGATAAGGCATGTCCCTCTATTTTGATGTCCCTCTGGTGGCTATAAATAGGCCGGAGTGCTGGGTATCCGGGGAATTGAAGAGGGGTTTCCAATTTCTCTCCTGTTGCTCTCTTTTCTTTCTTACAACCTATCTTAGTTTTAGGACAAAGATTTGAGATTTAAGACAAAGCCTTATCTGGTCCTAACAAGAGTTGTAAGGGTCCTAAAGAAGGAGAATCAAAAATTTAGAAGAGATTCTAAGAGGGTGAGGTCAGGTTCTTGAAGAAACTTGATCGGTACAAGGCTAGTCGAGTTCTAGGGGATAGAACTCTTGAAGCAAGCTGAAGAAGGAGCACTGTCTTTGGTTCAATTTTTGTGTGGATCACCATTGGAGGGTGGACACTTGGATATTTTATAGAAATTGAGATTAGCACTACAAGTATTCTTCTTATCCTAATTTATATTTATTATTCTTTGATTATTATAGTCAAGAGTTTTTAGGCATTAGGGCTTTCGGTGCATTGGATGTTTTGAATGAAAATTTTAAACACCTAACCCTTCCGCTGTGCCATCGAAACCCAGTAGCTAAGTGGCTTAATTTGATTGAGCTATGGGGCTTGCATCAAATCTAATTAAATTAAATTTAATTTGACTTGACATGAATTTAATTTGATCAAACCTGATTAGGTTATAAGATAACCTAAATTGCATGGGAGAATGATTCCTATTTGAATTAGGATTTAGGTTTGACTCAATTCTTAATTAGACTAAGATGTATGAGTTTCTATTTGGATTAAAAATTCTTATTTTTATGGGTGCACCAAATCTTAATTGGATTAGGATTAAATTGAGTTTGACTCAAGCACCAAGAGAGAGTCCAAAAAGTCTAAGATTTCTTCTACAATTAGGTGACATCTAATCTAAATAGTTTGAGCTCCAAATTAGATTTGCTTTTCTATCTATTTGGATCTAATCTGGTCCTAATATGATTAGAATTGATTGGAGTGTTAATTTGACTTAAAATAGCCACCTAAATAGGAGTCCTATATGGATTGAAACTCTTCCTTTTATGTGCCTTAAAACAGCCCCACGCCATCTTGATTTTGTGTGCCACAAATACTCCATGCCCCATCAGCTTTTAATGTGTAAGAAGGAGTTTAATCTTCTTTTTTTCCATGAGAAATCTGGGCATGAAACCTTATTGTGGACGGCATAAAAATTTCAAGAGTCCTAAGCATTATGGACTCTTATTATCCTACCCAAAGTCTTATCCCTTTAGCCTATAAAATGTGGGTTGCAAGGGACATTGGGAGATTGAGAAGAGATCAGATGAGATGCCAAAAACCCAGGAGTTTTGTGCATGGAAAATTAATGGAGAGAGAGGGATGGCGTGATGGGTGTTGGCATGAGGTATATATCCCCATATCCTTTCTTTCGTACAACAACCAAGGGTTGGTTGTTAGGACATCCTCTTCTCTCTATTTTATCCATATTTAGACATGGGTTTCTCCTCTTCTCCTTATCCAAAAGTTGGATAAAATTTTTACGTCTCTATCATAGAGATTTGGTGCATAGATTTAAGGAAGAAAAGATAAGAAAAGATTATTCTCATGATCTCTAACGTAGAAATCAAGATCCTCCTATGTTCTTCTTATTCTCTAAAAGTGTCTTGAGAGAAAAAAAGATTTTCAACCATCAAGATGCGATCTCTATAAGGAAACTAGTACTCCGATGAGATCAAAAGGCTTTTGATCAGATCAGAGTTTCATATGGATCCCTATAGAGGCTGGACGCTTGTGCGGCTACAAGAGACCTTCAGAAGACATCCATGATCATCAGTTCGCGGTGAAGATTGATCCATGTCAAGGTATATTCTTTATTTATTTTTTTTTATTTGATTTCTATATCTGAATTCTATCTCACATATGATGATCCTGTTTATAGTTTTAAGATTTGATCTTATGCATGCTTAGATTAAATTAGATTTAATTTGAAAATTTTAAATTTCGCAGCATACTTTTTTTGAAAAATTTTACATGCATGAAATCATAAAAATCCAATAGTAGTACTAGAGCCACATTATATGTATGAGATTAGAATTTAGATCTAAAATCTATAGAGAAAAATTTCATATTTGAAAATTTTTTATGTCGTTCTGATATAAGTTGCCCTGTCATAACTTGCTATGCTGAATGGTTGTTCTAGAATGATGTTAAAATTTTTAATTAAAAAAAAATTAGATCTGATTCTTTTAGCATATATATGATATATGTTTTATTATTTAGTCTAAAAAGAGTTTCAAGATCTATTTTAATTCATATACGTGATATATGAAAGCATGTTTAGGACTGAAATTTGTTTCTATGACCTGAACTTGTTTATGTATATGATACATATTTGAATGTGTGATCTAAAATTATTTTGAGATCCAAATATATTTTTTGTGTAAAGAATTTAGATCTAAAAATTTAAATTTAAAATCTGAAATTAGTGTTTATGCATGAGGGATTGATCATAGGTAGATCAAATTAGGTCATGTAATTGGATTACATCAAAAGGTTTCTGATTTGATCATATTGGATCTAAATCGATTTAGTAGTTGATCAAATCAAGTCAAGCATTGAATAGAGTAAGGTCAATAGAACTAAAGATCATACAATTATTGTTGATCGAATTGATTGACACCCATATATAGAATCAATTAATCTAAGAACCTAATTTAGCTCTATGGCTCAAATCTGATTCACCTAAGCTAACCTATTTGGATCAATTGTCTAATTGGTGTCTAAGGTAAATAATTGAAAGGTGATTATTTAATTAATTTTGTTTGCTGACCTGATCAATTTATTGATGTCTAACAAAAGCAATAGGGGGACCCCGACCAATCTTCCCTTACCTGGTCAATTTGGAAGATTGAGTCTCAAATAAAGTTACTTGGTGTTTGATTTAGCCCATGCCAATTAAATCAATCATGTGATGACTGATTAGATGAGATCTAAATTCAAATCTCTCTACAAATATTAAGTCCAAGGTCTTCTACCATTGTAGATGTGTGGACATCCTACCTGTGTTGATTGTTCTCAACTGGTTACAGTGGTTCGTTGTATCGGGAACACGCAACTACTCTATTAGCAAAGAGTTGCTCCAGAATAAAGATGGGATTGGATCCAATAATTATTAGGTGAGGGACCTAATGATGGCTTTGCACCTGCTTGTGAACAGTAGATCGACTTAACTAAGGAGTGCAGACAATAACTGTTAGGTGAGCCCACATGATTTAGAGACCAAGTAGCTGCAACATGCTTAGAGAAGCATCTGGACAAAGAGTTATCCACACATCAATATTTATTCATGTTACCAATAACTATTAGGTGAGGTGCACGGTATTGGTGGGACTGTAGCACCCACTAGAAATTTAGTTGTCGCATTAGAATTTTTATTTTTTCATCCGAAGAGTGTGAGAGATCTGATAAAATAATGGGAGTCTCTTTTTGCATCTAAAAATCTCTAGAATAAATTATAAAATAAGTACAAATATTCAATTAGAATCTTTGCTCTCTGTTGTTCATTGTGTCAGCTTCTAACCCTCTAGCTCAAATCCTAGATATCAATCGATTAACTGAAATCAATTACATAGACTGGCTCATAAACTTAAGAATTATTTTTAATTTCAAAAAATTAAGCAATATCCTCTATTAGATTATTCTGATGTTAACAATCCATCCAATCCATAGTCAACGAGCTATACTTGATGAGTGGATGGACAATGTCAATAAAGATAGGTGTTATATGTTGAAGTCCATGAACTCCAATATATGCATGAGCACATGTTCACTGCCAACAACACATTGATTCATCTACAAGTGTTGTGAGATGATCAGAGTTGTACAATGCATCTGATACGTGATGGGCAGTCAGTCTATGATTGTTATTTGATAATGATCAAGGACATTAAGGAGCTTAAAAGGCTCAACATGACCATGTGCAAGGAATTGATTGTGGATTTGATTCTATAATTTTTGATTAATTTATATGGATAGTTTATCGTAAACTACCATATGAATGACCATCATGGTATCTTATCTGAATTGATAAAAGTGTTGCTAACAAAGGAACCTTGAAAGAGTTCAAAGGTAAATACCTGAAAAGCCTAAAGAATTAATGACACACCTAGAGTAGGCATGTCAAAGTTGCTCAATACAATCCTTACGATTTTCTCTTCTTTCAGTTGAGCTATAGACTCTAGTGATTTTATATGGAGTCGATAGGAAGATGGAGGACTGAGGAAGTAACCCTTGAATTAGCAATAGGGTAAGAGTTGCAACTGTGGCCATGGGTATCTATCCTTTGTGATTATCGTTTAAATTTAGTTCTTAGAGATAATCTCTATCATTTGCATGGTATGCATCTATGAACTTAATTGAGCAAGCAGTGAATGCCATTGGATCTGAGAGATTCAGAATTGAGATAAAATTTAAGTATATGTGAAATCTTAGGCTAAGTCATATTGAAGAAGAAATGATTAACAAACTAGAGAAATATAGACCTTTGGGCTCATTGACTGTGGAGTCATATCTAGTTTGTGTATCATCTCTTTGAGAAAATATGACTAAGCTACTCTTGTGGGATAAGAAAAATAGGACCACTGAGATATCCTTATACACATTTGATGTGTGTAGCCCATATGATGTGCTAACCAAGGAGTTGTCTCTACTTCATTACCTTTACTGATGATCAGTCATGGTGTGGGTAAAGTATATGAGATATAAATCTAAAATTTTTAAAAAGTTTAAATAATTCAGATGTAAAGTAGAGAAGTAAATTGAAAAATTCTTAAAGATACTTTGATCGGATCGAGGATGCAATACCAATGAAAAAAAATTTTCAGTTATCTCATAAAATGGCATAGTTTCATATTGGACTGCTCTTAGTACATCTCAGCTCAATAAGATAAGAAGAGTCATAGGACTATATGAGATATAGTCTAGTCCATAATGAATTTCACTGATTTATTTATGTTTCTTTAGGAACATACTTTATTTCTATGAAATTGAGTTCTCTCTAAATCTGTTCCTACCATACCATATCAGATATGGCATGGTGAGAACTAAATCTTGATTATTTAGAGATCTGAGGATGTCCAACCTGTGTCAAGAATAGCAGGTGGATATGTTAGAAGATAGGTCTATAAAGTTCATCCTAAAAAGAGTTTGGGATACTACTTTCTGAAAAGATTACAATATAATTGTAACCCGATATGCTATTTTCTTAAAAAATTGTTTAACCAAGATGAAGCAGTAGGAGAAAAGTGAAGCTCGAAGAGTGTCTCTAAAGAGTGACAAGCCATAGGATCTAAAGAACCTATTCAAGATGAGCCAGTAGACGTATATTCCTTCTCCACCTCATACACATAGTAGAATCTCCAATCCTCTCGAAAGGTACTTGGGTATGCTTAACAGAGGCTGTAGAGAAGTCATTTCTCATGGAAGATGGAGAGCATAGAGAGGATCCCAAAACCTACTATGAGATGATGTTGGACATTGACTCCAAGAAAGGGATGTGAAATAGCTTTTCTGACTAGATATTGAAGATTTCTATATGGAGTAGCTCATGGATTTCACTTCTTGTGATAGAAGATCACAAAGTCTACAATACTCTTAGAGTTGGAACAGTCATTTCAATGATATGATCAAATTGTTTGATCAAAAAAGAAAAATTATGTATTTTTAAAAGAGTTAGTGGTAGTGTCCAATACTGACATTGGTTAATATATGGTTGTATATAGAATTCTCCATGAAAGATATAAAGCATGCGTCCTAAAGATCTATAGAAATAGATACAATTGGATGCTTATATTTTCATAGATAAAGTATAAAGAGTAGATGCTGAAAGAGTTCAGCATAGAAATCTCAGAGAGGGGTCTGCTATTTTCTTAGGCATAGATGTGTGCTATATAATGTACTTGAACTGATATAGTTAATACTGTGAATATCACGAGTAGATATCAATTGTATCCAGGCTGAGAGCACTGGATTGCTGTGAAAATATTCTTAAGTACTTAAGAAGAACTAAAGATTTATTCATAATTGAGAGAAGGATCAAAGCTAAGAGTGGGAGGATACATCAATTCAGATTTTATGTCTAACATTGATGGTAGAATATCTACATTATGGGGTGTGTTCCTATGTTGATATCTTGGAAGGGTTTCAAATAATCGATCGATGGAAGCTAAGCATACTGTAGATGTGTAGGATGCATTTTGGTTCTAATATTAGTTACAGAAATGGATGTCATGTCATCAGATGTTGTGACACTATACTACAAAGACAATGACACCATAGCCTTTGCTAAGGAGCTTAGGTCTCACCAGATATCTAAGCACATAGAGCAGTAGAACACGCGACTACCTCAAGTAGAAATACATAGAGGTATAAAGAGCAAATTCTACATGAGATGTGAATGACCCACTGGTATGTTACTTAGCTAGCCTAAGACTAAAGCCTGTCTTATGAAAATAGGGCTTGGTACATGACAAATTGGCTTTAGTGCAAGTGGGAGATTATTGGATGTATGTTGAAGCCAATCTTGACTGACACATATTATATCTCTAAGACCTAATTTTATACTTTATCGAACATTTATATTATCATTCATGATTATGTATCCATGAATCATCCAAGGGGTTAACAAGATGATGATACATATTCTCAAAGAGTTAAGAATTTGAGACATGTGTTATTGATGGTTAATTCCTAAATTGCTCCTACTCATAGAATCATCATGGAGATGGTGATTGATCCAGATAGATCAATGCATGGATCACTTTCTTCGAACAGATGGGTCTCGAGTCTGCAGTGTAAAGACACTGGAGCGAGAGTGCAAGTAGTTGTTAGAGAACAACTAGCACTGAGCGTGACCAATACGAGAAGTCTTATGGATGTCTGCTCACTCATTAGTGACTTTTTTGATGCTGTAGTTGTATGACTAGTCTTTTGACCTGAGATGGCACTACTGCTCATAGTGATGCTGCTGGAGTTTGACTGACACATTAACATAAGTCTCAATGAGCCCTTGTAGTGGATGTTAACGATAATTGGTCCACTGTAGGAGTAGGGTATGCATCAAAATGAGATCTATCGATCCTCACAAAAGGGAGTAGTCCTATGAAATTTAAGAGGCTGAGTCCTTAAGTTTATGGCCATAGCATTGTGATTGATGGAAAAAATTTTTTATAGAATCATATATGAACTCGAGCTGATTGAATCTATCATATGATCGATAATGAGGTTTGACGATTTATCCATGACCTGCCATCCGATCGAGACTCATGATAGAGGGACTGTATCATATGTTAACTATACTTAGAGGTTCATCACCTTTTATTCTGTTGAGTTGCCTCTATATACTGCTAGGTGTCACTAGTGGATTGTGAAACCCATGAGCATTATCTTGATGATCGATGATCCTTGATGGGCAGAGTTAGAACTGTTCTAATCTATTGAAAAGAATTTCAATGATATTGTAATAGGGATCATAATATATCTTACTACCAGATAGACTAGAACATATGGGGTCACATATAAAAGAGATTTTTGATTGATCAGATGGTGAAATTATGATTATGAATTGTAACAAGATTTGATTATCAATTTGATTGATGGTTGATCCAATGCAAATGTTGCATTATGTAACTCGCTAAAGAGTTAGTGAGTTAAAGAAGAATTAATAGAAAATTGGATTATTAAGTGGCTCAATTTGATTGAACTATGGGGCTTGCATCAAGTCTAATTAAATTGGATTTAATTTGACTTGACATGGGTTTGATTTGATCAAACCTGATTGAATTATAAGATAACCTAAATTGCATGGGAGAATGATTTCTATTTGAATTAGAATTTAGGTTTGACTCAATTCTTAATTAGACTATGTGATGTATGAGTTCCTACTTGGATTAGAAATTCTTATTTTCATGGGTGCACCAAATCCTAATTGGATTAGGATTAAATTGAGTTTGACTCAAGTACCAAGAGAGAGTTCAAAAGGACTAGGACTCCTTCTCCAATTAGATGACATTTAATCTAAATAGTTTGGGCTTCAAATTAGATTTGATTTTTCATTTATTTGGGTTTAATATAGTCCTAATATGATTAGGGTTGATTGGAGTTTTAATTTGACTTAAAACAGCCACCTAAATAGGAGTCCTACATGGATTGAAACTCTTTCTTTCATGTGCCTTAAAACAGCCCCATGCCACCTTGATTTTGTGCGCCACAAATACTCCATGCCCCATCATCTTTTAACATGTAAGAAGGAGTTTAATCTTCTTTTCTCTCATGAGAAATTGGACGTGAAACCTTGTTGTGGGCAGCATAAAAATTTCAAGAGTCCTAAGCATTATGGACTCTTATCATCCTACCCAAAGTCTTATCCCTTTAGCCTATAAAAATTTGGGTTGCAAGGGATGTTGGGAGGCTAAGAAGAGATCAGATGAGATGCCAAAAACCCAAGAGTTTTGTGCATGGAAAATTAAGGGAGAGAGAGGGATGGCGTGATGGGTGTTGGCATGAGGTATGTATCCCCATATTCTTTCTTTCTTACAACAACCAAGGGGTGGTTGTTAGGACATCCTTTTCTCTCTATTTTGTCCATGTTTAGACATGGATTTCTCCTCTTCTCCTTGTCCAAAAATTGGACAAAATTTTTACATCTTTATCATAGAGATTTGGTGCATGGATTTAAGGAAGAAAAAAGAAGAAAGTGTTCTTCTCATGATCTCTAATGTAGAAATCTAGATCCTCCTATGTCTTCTTCTTCTCTAAGAGTATCTTGAGAGAAAAAAAATTTCAACCATCAAGATACGATCTCTGCAAGGAAGCTAGTACCCTGATGAGATCAAAAGGCTTCTGATCAGATCAGAGTCTCATATGGATACTCGTAGAGGTCAGATGCTTGTGTGGCTACAAGAGATCTTCGGAAGATATCCATGATCATCAGTTCACGATGAAGATTGATCCATGCCAAGGTATGTTCTTTATTTATTTTTTTCTATTTAATTTCTGTATTTGAATCCTATCTCACATATGATGATCCTATTTATAGTTTTAAGATTTGATCTTATGCATGCTTTGATTAAATTAGATTTAATCTAAAAAATTTAAATTCTACTGCATACTTATTTTTAAAAAATTTTGCATGATGAACCATGAAAATCTAACACCTATCTAATAGCGCCATAAGGCGACCGATCTTTGATCGTCACCAACCTCTGGTCATTGCCGACAACATTTAGTTGGCAATCTTATTCGAAATACAACATCCATCAGGCAACAACTATCTCTGGACTAATAAGACAATTACAACTGCCGCATCCTAAAAATCTTGAGCAACAATCTCATACCCCACGAATTACACTCTGATCATGTGGGATCACACCAACCACTTATCAACTGAAACTCTAACTCTCTACTATAAAAGAGACTCAAAGAGGACCCACAAGAAAAAATATCCTATTATTCTTTTTCTCACACTCCTTCTATTGAATGAGAGTTCTGACTTGAGCGTCGCTAGAGCCATTTTTGGATAGGACTTTTGTGTAGAACACACACTCGAGAGACCCATCCTACTGTTGACTTCAATGTCCCAGCACTAGACAAATTCTCGCATCAATACAACCCATGCGGTGTAATGAATGCCATTGTAGGTGTTAATTCTAAGCAAGGATTTAGATTCTTTTCCATTCAAATTGATCTACTTGCCGGCTCAGAAAATTGCCTCAACTTTGTAGTAGGAAGATTAAACAAGAGTTCCTTTACAATGTGATACATTAATACCAAAGCCCATTCAGGCGTGAAATTGAATCTTCCCAATCTAGGGAAGAAGAGCCGACAGGCCATGTTATGAAGAAGTTGAAGAAAAGCTAGGGCAGTTCATGTATGGATTTTAAAAATTTTCATGCAACAAAAATAATCAAGATGAAACAATTTAATCCACCATGCACTAGATCAATCTACAACTATCTAAGCATCGATTTTATGACATAAAACATGCATGCATAATCTGAAAATAACATTTGAAATATTATATCTATTCTAATATATGATAGAAATCCGATTTCTATACTTGTGTGCGAGTCAAAGATTGCCGCTGCTGAAATTCAAGGGATTTTATGTCGCTCCTAACCGCACACGTGTCCGGCCTCTACAGGTATTCACACGAACATGATTAGATCGATCTCCTGGGAGTGCTAGCTCATGCAGAGACCCTTTTGTTAGCTAATCTAAGAAGAGAGGTTTTGATGGGAGAAGAAGAGAGAAACACTTTTCTCTCTATGCTTTTTCACTCACCCAAAAACCCTAGAACCCTTTCTTACACTAAGAAGAAAGCTGCCCAAAGAGGAGACACTTCTCCTCAAATTTCTCACACCCAAAACTAGATGTCCCACCCCCTTCTTATTTCCTCATGCCACCAAAAATTTTTCATGGTGAATCACCCCTTTTTTGTCACACAAAATAGAGTTAATTTAAAGGTTGGCATGGAGAGTTAGTTTAGGGTTATGTTTGAGTTTGAATTCAAATCCAATTTGAATTTAGACTCTTCCAAACTAATCTCATGCCATGACCGCACTTACACACCCCACCAATCTACTTTTCCATGGTGAAAACTCCTTCCTAATTGTCACACAAAAGAAAAGGATCACAAGGTTGGGCCGGCAAGGTGTTTGGATAAGATGAAACCCTTCCAAGATATGATCATTCCTTATCTAGTTCAAATCGAATTTGAACCTAGATTTAATTCCATCTATGCAGCATTGAGAAAGGGGAGCATGGCAGCTTTTTGCATAAAAAAAAGTCATGCAAAAAATAATGAGTGTGCATGGGAAGGGTTGGCGGTTTCTCATGAGACGGCCAAGGATTTAGGGAAAGAGAAAATCCTACTGCAATGGGTCTCTCTTAAGTTGCTTAAATTGGATCCCAATTAAATCAAATTTGGTTGGACCCAAAGATAAGCTATCCTAATCCAATTAGAAACTCTATTTTAGTCAATTAAATCCTAATCAAATCAAGAATTAATTGAATCCAAGTCTTGATCAAATCAGGAATCAATCTTCCTTAGTGATTAGGTCATCTAATAACCTAATTGGCTCAAATCTAATCGAATCCAATTCAATTAGTCTTGACCGAGTCCTTAATACTCAAACAAATTAAGTAAATTAACAATCTAATTATTAATTAATCTTCTTATAATTCACTAACCCTTGGTAAATTATTTATCACAATCTTTGCATAAGGTTAATCATCAATCATATTGACGGTTATATCTTTTAACAATTCATAATCATTGATTAGCCATTAGATCAGATCGAAACTTCTAATATGTGTAATCCCATAGGTTTGAACCTAAGTCAATAGTATAGGAATAAATTTTTATACTGATCGAAGTGACCATCTAGTAATGATACCCGACATCCGGATAGATCGAATGATTGCAAAGCAACATTCAAGAACCTGGGATATGATTACCATATAATTCATCCCTTTGACCCTAATGCTCAAGGTGATCTCGGGTTTAACTGTCAATCCTAGAATGATCATCCACATTGTGTCTCAATCTTTTTCAAATCCTGTGACTCCCCACAAGGATTACCTGGATTAAGGTTTTGCTCAATTGAAATGCAGTGATGCATTAACTCCTATATTATAAAGGGGTCAATCCTATCTTGACTCACACACCGACTTCACAAGTACTTGACTATATCCAATAGCCTTCCATCATCGTATTAAAAATACAGATAGTCTGGCACTAAAGCACAGTGAGTTACTTATAAGTCATTGTGGTAATCTTAGGTCGGAGGGATACTTGTACTCATATCCTTCACGAGTTACTCTTGACAGCAGAGTACTCTGTAGTTTATCACTATTCAGTGACGATATACTCCTATATCTCATCTGTATGTCATACCAGTATATCTACACTCTTTGATTATAAGGACAACCAACCGATATAGCACTCAATGACCTACACTTGATAAACATTATCGTTCTAGTAATAATGTATCATTTAATCACGAATAAATTTAAGAGCTACATTATAAATCCTTTTTTATCAATAGTAAGTAGTTCTAAGAACTTCATCATAACATAGAAGTTCATTAAGAAAGATGCACACCTTATGGTAAAATTATCAAATAATATTTATTATTTTATAATTCATATATAAATTATAAGTAGCACAATCATCTAGATGATTGACTTCAGGACATATTTTTCAACAACTCCCACTTGGACTAAAGCCAATTAGATCAGTATCGAATATCCATCTTCCATTTATGTTCATCGAACTCTTTGAATCCGATGGCTCTAGTAAATGGGTCAGTCAAGTTCTCTTTTCTATCGATCTTCTAAAAATCAACATCACCTCGATCCATGATGTATCATACAAGGTGATAGCGACACAGAATGTATCTAGTTCTTTGGTGGAACTTCAGTTCATTAGTTTCAGCTATGGCTCCAGTGCTGTCAATACAAAATTAGACCATCTTGGAGAGTGCCACTCTAAGCTCCCTGATGAACTTTCACAACCAAACTCCTTCTTTTGTAGTATCAAGTGCCGTAATGTACTCTACCTCGCAAACAAAATTGGCTATATTGTACTGCTTGAAACTTTTTCTGCATATCGCTCTTCTATTTAGGGTAAAATATAATCCAACACACTTTACTGTCATCTCAATCCGAATAAAAATTGAAATCACTATATCCCATAATTTTTAAGTCAGATTCTCCATAAATGAGCCATTGATCCTTAGTATTTCTCAAATACTTAAGGAAGATTCTTGCAATCTTTCAATAGTTCTCACCCAGATCGATTGATACCTACTCACTACCCCTACCGAGTGTTGCATATCCAGTCATGTATATGTCATGGCATATATGACAAATCCTACTGACAAAGCATATGAGATTCTACTCTTATGCTCTCTCTCTAGAGGAGTTATCGGACAATCATTCTTAGAGAAAAAAATTTCATGGCCTATCGAAAGATAGTCTTTCTGAAATTCTTCATGTTGAACCATTTCAGCACAATGTCTATATACGTGGATTGGGATAATCCAAGTAACCTCTTAGATCTATCTCTATAGATCTTCATCTTTAGGATGTAGGATGCTTCTCTCAAATTGTTCATGGAGAACTGAGATGATAGTCAAAATTTTATTCTCTGTAGTGCAGAGATGCCATTCTTGATTAAGAGAACGTCATCCACATATAACACAAGAAATATAACTACAGAAGCATTAGCCCACTTATATATGCAAGGTACTCCATTCTTAATGAAGCCATTCATTCTGATCTTATCAAAATGCATATTCCAACTCTGAGAGCATTGCCATAGGAGAAAACATCTTATCATAGTCAATATTATAACATTGACGATACCTCTTGGCAATCAAATGGACTTCATAAGTCTACTTTTTCATCTGCATCTCTTTTTCTTTTGAAGATCTATTTGCACCCTATGGATTTTATCCCTTCAGGTGAATCAACTAGTGTCCATACACTATTGATCTCTATAGACTCCACTTTGGACTTTATGGCTCCAAGCCACTTATCTAAGTTGGATCTCTACATGACATCCATGTAGGTGATCGGATTCTTGTTATTTTCATCAAGTTCAACAAGATCACCATTCCGAACCTAGAAACTGTAGCATCTATCTAGCTAATGATGTACTCTATCAGATCTTCTCTATGATGCCTCTACAATGGGCTCTGTGTTTGATCTAATCAATTTCAATTCTGTATTTTTCACTTGTTTGTATTGATTCTTTTACTTGTCGAACTTCACCAAGCTTAACCTTAGTAGCATCAGTTCCTTTTCCAAGGAACTCTTTTCCAAAAAGAATGCCTCAAGAACCACGAACACTATTTGTTCGTTAGGAAGGTAGAAGTAATATCTTCTAATTTTTTTGAGGTAGCCTACAAAATTATACTTATCAGACCTGGGTCTAGGCTTGTCAGTCTATGAATATTTCACATAAGCTAGATTAAGGTAAGAAAGCATCGGCCTACACCCAATCCATATCTCATATAGAGTTTTTGTGACTGATTTGCTTGGAATCCTATTCAAAATATATTGCAAGCAGTCTCAAGAGTATAACCTCAAAAGAAGATTGACAGATTTGCAAATCCCACCATGGACTGAACCATGTCTGACAAAGTTCGATTCCTTCTCCCAGAAAGTGTCCATTCGAGAGAATCCTATTCTCTTCTAGATATATTAAAAAACTCATTGAAAATGTATTCACCTCCTCAGTCAAATTGAAGAGTTCTAATACTTTTTTTAATTTATTTCTCTACTTTAATATGGAATCGTTTGAATATTTCAAATGATTCAGACTTATATTTTACAAGATAAATATACATGTATCCATATAGATCATTAATGAAAGTAATGAAGTCACAATATCCTCATCTGGTACTCATGCTCATGGGTCCACATACATCAGTATGTACTGAACTCAGAACATCATTGGTTCACTCATCCTTTTCAGTAAAGAGAGACTTAGTCATCTTCCCAAGAAGACAGGACTCGTAGGTTGGCAATGATTCATAATCATTGATCTTAAGGATTTCTTCTTTATTAACCTGTTCATCCTATTTTTATTTATGTGACCGAGCCTACAATGCCAAAAGTAGGCATCCATGACATTATCTACTCTAGAAGATTTATTTGATGTGTACATTACACTAACAGACTGTGATAGTGTATAAATATCATTTCTCAATTATCCACACATTATTGTAGTACATTCATAATGATATCACAATAATCATTCTTTATTGATAAACTATAACAATTACATTCATCAAAAGAGTTGGACAATAGTGACAACCACTTAAAATGAAAATATTTGAGTTGAAAACATGCTTGATAATTCCTAAAGTCAGGTTTGGAACACAACTTCCATTTCCTACGTTCAAGAATCTCTTGTGTTTTCAAACCTTCTACTAATCTGAAGTCCTTGCAACATATTGCAATAGTTAATTAGACTTTCGATATATAATACCTATGTAGTAGTATCACAAACAGAGAAATTATAAGGAGTTATCATGTAATTATCTTGACCAGCAATCAATTTCTCATTTCTCTTCTTAGGCCTGTGTGAGTGCAAGGAACAAAGATATTTAGGATAATTCCTCTTCCAATGATCTAACTTCTTATATAGATATTAGATATCGAAAGTCTAATTCGAGAAATTACATTAATTCTTTAATAGGTACTAGAATCCACACAGACTGTATTTGGGCCCGAGTGTGGCTCGGCCAATCTCACTGCATCTATGAGCAGGTTCTCAACCAATTATTTCTTCAAATAATTTTTAGCAATTAGATTTTGCCCCAGGCATCTCTTCAGTAAGTGTGTGGTGCATCCATTAAAAATTTTGATTAGATCTAACTGTTAACATGACTACACTAAGTGCATCTAACAAATGAATGTCCAAGTCCAAGTGTGGCTCAGTCAACCTAACCATTGATTTGGAAGGCACAACAAGATGGTCATATAATGAATGATAATTTTGATAAGTGATATATTTTTATATTTATTATAAGTATTTTTGATAATTTATGGTGCTAACATCTTCTTAAAAATCCTAATTTCATGAATTTATTGATTTTTTTAAAAAAATAAGTGATTTTGAAAAAAAATGAAATTAGATATATTTATAAAAAAATAGATGTTAATTTAATTGAGTAATTTAAGCACCAAAATAAAAAAAAAAAAATTTAAAAATTTAATGCATATTTTTTTCTAATTTTTTAGATGAAAATCAAAGTGAAAAGGAGCTAAAATATCCTAAAAAATAAAGAAAATAGCCTTCGATGTTTGGTGGACCGAACGCTCAATCCACAGAGCCAGAGTGTAGTCCACAGGAAACTTCACGTGGTCCACAAGCATGGTTCACAGTGAGAGAAAAATCTTGAGCGTGATCCAATGGCTGAGATTCAATCCGACTTAGATCCAATGGTTGCTGTTCATTGTCGGTTTATAAGAAGACTCTTTTATGCGATCCGATGGTCCAAAAGTGATCCATCTTGTGATCGAATAGTTGAGAACACTCCCGACTATATTAAGGATTTAAATTGCACAATCCGATTGCCAAAACTTCATCAGAACTCAGATCCAATGACTGACATTCGATCCGACCCTGATAAGGAGTAAAAGGCTGATTTTTGGGTAGATCTGGGTGGTTCAAGCTCCATCCGATGGTCAAAAATATTTCTAAGAGAATTAATATGATTTTTAAGAATTTTAGGACTCCTTTTCCTATCAAAAAATTATGAAAAATTCATCTATAAATAGGAGGTCCGGGAATAAACTTTATGAGCAGAAAAATTGAGTAGAAAGTATAGAAAAAAAATAGAAAAAAAAAATTAAATAGCTTTAGGGACCCAAAAAAAAGAAGAAGAAAAGTTGGTTCACTCTACGGAGTACGATGGAAGGTGGAGAGGTCATCAACCATCTTTTCGATAAGGCTGGACTGATCAACTTTGGATCCTTGTTATAGTTTTATTTTTATTTTATTTTATTATTCCTTTTAAATTTTTTATACTTGAATTTTAATTTTAATTAATACAAAATTTATTTTTCTATACTTTAAATTTATCTTTTATTTTTTGCACGTAGATGCTAGGATCTAATTAGTAGATCTTAGTATCAATTTATTTTTATATTTTTTAAATTTTTATTATTTATTTTTATTGTAAGTAGATGCTAGGATCTAGTTAGTAGATCTTAGTATCTGATTTATTTTTTGTACTTTTAATTTTTATTTTCTGACTTAATTTACTTTCTCCAAAATTTTTTCTTTTTGTAAAATCAAAGATTTCAAGTCAAAATCCTGTCTTTTCTGTGGATTCGATCTGACTCACTACTTTTTATATATTTTTAATTTTTATTGAAGTCAGAATTTGATTGATAATCATGGTATCCTAACGACAGCATCTTGATCCTATCAAATTTTTGGCGTCATTGCCAGAAAAGGCATCAATTTTAATGTTTGATTTCTTTAGTTTTTTTATGACTATTGCTTACTAACTTTTTTTATTTTTTTGTAGAAAAAAATTCAAAAATTCAAAATAAAGGGAGATAGAGAGCTTCCAAGTTGGTGAAATCAATCCTAACCCTAGCCTTAACTATTTTTTTTAGTATTAATTATTATTTTTTTTAATTAACCTAAAATTCATCCACATAAACCTAATAAAAATTTCATGACAAGAGTAGAAACTTAATTTTTAGGAGCATTCATCATTATAGATTTATTTTTGGTGATCGCTGGAGACAAGATAAGATTTCAAGTTTTATTAGTTTCATACATCTAATTTAGTTACATAGAATCTCTTGTTTGAAATTGGTTGTGCATATTCATCTCAAATCAATTTAAGGGCAACACCCATAATAAGATAAGGTAGGAATTTCATCACCTTTTCTTGGCCCGAAAATAACCAACCAGCATCCCACATTAACCCTAGCCTAACTAAAATCAAGTAGACATTGGCCCCTAGTATTAATCGAGTTCAGTTCTAAGTATTATGGTCAAGTCAAGTGCAAAGTAAGTCTGGACTCACTCCTGAAACTGATGTCTAAGGCTGAGGTTATAAAGGCTCAGCCTAAGTGAATTTGTGGTTATTTAATTGGTTCCATTAGCTTATCTGACCAATTCAATTGGTGTCTAAGAAAAGCAATGGGGGGACCCCCACGATCCCACCTCTTACCTGGCTAGTTGAAGAAAGTGAGAACAAACCCAATTTACATTTAAGCTAAGCCACTCTACACCGAACTGTTAGGTCTAAGAAATCCATAGGTGTCTAGGTTTAATTATTTGCTAACTTGATTATAATTAACACTAAACCACAACTAATTCTTCCCACCTTACGTATCTAGGTCTAGGGCTCTTTCTTTCTTCTCTCTCCTTTTTCTCTTAAAAAAATAAAAATAAAACAAAAATAAAATTTGAATCATACATTAGGGTTTGCACTGGTATATACAAGGTAGAAGATCTCTCTATCCTGACCTAGTTGAACCCAATCCTGAGATTGAACGGTTGATTCATATTAAACCTGAAAATCAGATGGTTGGAGATCCTAGAGAACCACCTAGGCAGATGAAAGAATATTTTATTCTTTTCACCTATAACCCATCGACTTGTATCCACTTACCTGATATCCCTGCAAGACACTATGAGATCAAGTCGACCACAATCTAGATGCTTTCATCTTTCTATGCGAATACTAATGAAGATCCTTACAAGTATCTAGATGAGTTCTTAAAAATTTATTTCATGATGAAAATTCAAAATTTTACTGATGATGCACTTAGATTGACCTTATTCCCCTTCTCACTTAAAGTCAAAGCCAAGTACTGGCTTGGCACAATAGGGAGACCAATCCAAACTTGGACTGAAATGCAACACGAGTTTCTTAAGAAATTCTATCCCATAGGTCGAACCAACACCATGAGGTGAGCTATCACTGGATTTGCTCAGCTTCCAGGAGAACAAATTCATGAATCATAGGAGAGACTTAAGGAACTTCTTAGAAAATGCCCACACCATGGTCTATCTAAGTGGCAAATTATTCAAGCTTTTTATGAGGGTTTAGGTGACCAATACAAACAGATGGTAGATGCATCTTGTGGGGGTGCATTCATGAGTAAAATTGAGGATGAAGCCTACACTTTATTTGAAACTTTGAGTGAAAATTCAATCAATCATACTTCATTATCCTCCTACGAAAGATTAATCCTTCACCAAAAATGGGCAAGAATTTTTAAGATCAAGCAAACATACTCTAGTCCTAAGGCCGATCTGAACCTAATAGCCTAAAGATTAGATAAAGTTGACCTTCTTGCTCAGAAATTTGATCAGTTCCTAGCATTAGGTCAACAATCTCCTACACAATACACACCACCACCTAATTATCAGAAGATTTGTTCTATCTGTGCTAGCTCAGCCCATCATGTGAGCGAATGTCCCACAGCTGCACAGTTTTCACCTTTCATTCAAGAACAAGTTCAAGCTGCCCAAAGTTACTCCAAATCTGTCAATGATCCATTCTCTAACACATATAATTCAGGCTAGAGGAACCATCCTAATTTTTCTTGGAGACCCCAACAGACTCAGGCTCAGACCTAAATTCTTTCTTTGCAAAACTTTCAGAATAGGCCCCAATATCAAAATTATACTTATAATAGTGGTCAGCCTACTCAGCCATCTTACTACAATCAGCCGTCATACCCACCTCCTCAACAGACCAATCTAGCCGATGATAGATTTAGCCAACTTTAATAAATGATCATGACCCAACAGCAATCCCTCGCTAGGCTATAAGCACAAATAGATCAATTAACTGAATCTACTATGAGGAGAGAACTAGGTCAATTGCCAAACAAATCAATACCAAAGTTTAAAAATGACCCACCCATCCATCAATCACCTGGACCTAGTCATCAATCTAATATCCCACATAAGAATCTCTAATTTGAAAATGTCAAAGCAATTACTGAACTTAGAAGTGGTAGGATTCTTAAAGACCCATACCAAAATCAGGTGAGTGAGGCTAGTACTGATGCTAGCCAAAATGTAAATTTTGAAGAAGAGGTTAGTATTGAGACTAACCCAATAGAAGAACTTGAGTCTGAAATTGTTATTGATCTAAGTGATAAAGAGAAGAGAGCTAATGAGTTACCCAAGATATATTCACCAAAAGTTTTATTTTCTTCAGCCCTAGAAGTCGGTTCTTCTTCTTTAGAATCACCATCTCCTCCAGAATTGAAATCATCCTCAGTCACACTTGAGAATACATGTTTAGAATCAAAAGACATCCTTTCACACCCATTACTTCAAACTCAACTCCTAAACTAAAAACTCAATTCATGAGCATTTTAGAAGAACAAATAAGAGAAATTCTCGATAAACAAGGATCTGTAAATGGGTTTATAAACTATCTTTCTAAAATTAAGAATAGGGATGTGAACTACTTTCTAAAGATTAGTAATAAAATATTAAAATTTATCAAAGGCCATCTTCTTAAGATTGGCAATCTAAAATCATTAAAATTTATCAATCCAATAATTGACACAGGATAAGTAAGAATTGGCATGGTTTGGCTGAAGACGGTAAACTTAGTACTTCCTAGGAGGCAACCTAATTTTTTAGTTTCTATTTTTAGCTTTTGCTTTCTTTTGCATTTTGTTTAGGATAATCGAGTCTTGCTTTATATCTTTTGTAGGGATCTAAAAATAATCTTGGCTAAGTTGGAGGGAGAATCAGTTTTGAAAAGACTTATGGATCAGGTGATATCTCTCCTTTTCTTTCTCTTTACATGCACCGTTCATATTTCCTACTTCATTGAGGATAAATTGATTAAGTTGGGGGGAGAATAAATTTTTTTTTTTAAGTCCTCAAGTAAGTTAGTATTTAGTATTTAAGCATCTGATTATACTTAAGAATCAAGTTAAACCAAGCATTTTTAAAAGAAAATTGATGTACAGATCAGAGAGTTTGTGAGATATTGAGGGATCAAGTATTAAGAAAACTCAATAAAAAGTTAAGTTGAGAACTTAAATAGTTTTCTTTAAGCATTTCTAAATTTTCTACCAGCATCAAAGAAGAGTTTATTTCTTATGGGCTTGTGTAAAGTAACTATACGTTTCTTCAAAAAAAAAAAAAGTTTCCAAGTACTTCATGCTGAGTAATCGGGCCTTTTTGCCTAAGCAAGTATTGAGTTTCGCATCAAAAGATATGAAAAGCAAAGAAGCTTTGTTGTAAAGCTAGTTTTAACTCGTAGCCTGTTTGATTCGAGCAAGTAGGTTCGAGGGATATTTTATATCTAGTACCGTAAAGTCATCTGGTTTGAGAGTCATTGACTGAAAACTCACTACATGGGTCAAATAGAAAGCTTAAGAGGTTAAGATACTCAATAGTAGTACAATGTTAAAAAAAGAAAAAGAAAAAAATCAATCAATAAATGAAGGATGGAAGTAACAATATACTTGTCCATATGAAGGTGAATGATTTAGAAATAAAGGTAGGAATAATTTAGAAAAATTCAAAAAAAATTTAGTATTCTTAGTTTAATTCTCATATTGACTGGTATTAATACCCCAATGACATACCTCATTTACACTCTACTGAATATCAATGGTCTTCTAAAAATTATTTGATGAAATTCAAAACTTTAAGTTAAACGGTACTTAATTCTAAATTCTTTTTTTACTCGAGGACGTGCAAAGTTCAAGTTAAGGAGTGTGATAAGTGGTATATTTTTACATTTATTGTAGGTATTTTTGGTAATTTATGGTACTAACACTTTCTTAAAAATCTTAATTTTATAAATTTATTAAATTTTCTTAAAAAATAAGTGATTTTAAAAAATATAAAATTAGATATATTTATAAAAAAATAGATGTTAATTTAATTAAACAATTTAAGCATCAAAATGAAGAGAAATTTTTGAAAAATTTAATGCATATTTTTTTTAATTTTTTAGGTAAAAATTGGAGCAAAAATGAAGCTAAAATATCCTAAAAAATAAAGAAAATAGCTTTCGATGTACAGTGGACCGGTCGCTCAGTCCACAGAGCCAGGGCACGGTCCACAGGAAACTTCGCACGGTCCACAAGCACGGTTCACAGTGAGAGAAAAATCCTGGGCATAATCTAACGGTTGAGATTCATTTCAACATAGATCCAATGGTTGCTGTTCATTATCGATTTATAAGATGACTCTTTTGCGTGATCCGACAGTCCAGAAGTGATCCATCATGCGATCAGATGGCTAAGAATGCTTCCAACTATGTTAAGGATTTAAATTGCATGATCCGACAGCCAGAACTTCATCAGAACCTAGATCCAACGGCTGACATTTGATCTGACCCTGATAAGGAGTAAAAGATTGATTTTTTGGCAGATTTGGATGGTTCAAGCTCCATCCGATGGTCAGGAATATTCCTAAGGAGATTAATATAATTTCTAAAGATTTTAAGATTCTTTTTTCTACCAAAAAATTATAAAAAATTTATCTATAAATAGGAGGTCCAGGAATAAGCTTTGTGAGTAGAAAAATTGAGTAGAAAGTATAGAAAAAAAATAGAAAAAAAATTAAATAGCTTTGGGACCCAAGAAAAAGAAGGAGAAAAGTCGGTTCGCTCTACGGAGTACAACGGAAGGCGGAGAGGTCATCAACCATCTTTTCGATGAGACTGGACTGATCAACTTTAGATCCTTGTTATAGTTTTATTTTTTTTATTTTATTATTTTTTTTAAATTTTTTGTACTTGAATTTTAATTTCAATTAATGCAAAATTTATTTTTTCACACTTTAAATTCTTGTCTTTTATTTTTTGCATGTTGATACTAGGATCTAATTAGTAGATCTTAGTATCAATTTATTTTTATACTTTTTTAATTTTTGTTATTTATTTTTATTGCAAGTAGATGCTAGGATCTAGTTAGTAGATCTTAGTACCCGATTTATTGTTTGCACTTTTAATTTTTGTTTTCTGACTTAAATTATTTTCTTCAAAATTTTATTTTTTTGTAAAATCAAAGATTTCAAGTCAAAATCTTACCTTCTCTGTGGATTCGATCCGACTCACTATTTTTTATATATTTTTAATTTTTATTGAAGTCAAAATTTGATTGATAATCACGGTGTCCTAACGATAGCATCACAACCGTATCAAATTTCAATACCCAATAGACACTAGGCATGTGGGGCCTCCAATGCTTATTTAGAATATTGGACCCATTATCATGCATCTTAATGGGAAGCTATAAATTTGTTATCCCTATAACTCATTCATTTTAAGGATCTAATAATTTAGAAGATTTAGTTATGTATTTAAAAAAAGAGATTAACTAGCAATCAATAATCCTCTCACTGACTTCACCAAGTCTTTGAAGAGAACTAGAGACTAAGCTAATTAAGAGGCACCTAAATCAGTCATACTGATTAACTTAAGATCCTCTCACTGACTTCATCAAGTCATGAGAAGACAAAGTGGGTTCAGATCACACTTTAATTAGTCAGCTTAATCATATGACTGACTAACCTAGTTGGTATGGGTTAGCTCGAATCAATGAGCAACCTAATCAAAAAACTAATTGACCACATTAGTCAGGTAAGTGAGATCAATGGGAAGATCTGCCAAGGCTTGCCTTAGACACCATTGAAATGGCCAGGTAAGCAAACTGCCAATTAAAAATCATTGATCATATTATCACAGTAATATTGCCAAACTTACCTTAGACACCAATTGATTTATCAGTTTCAATTTGGTCTGTCTAAAGACTCGAGTCTGACTACTGAGCCACGATCAAGTCCATTTGGTGTAATCAAGCTCATGAATTTTGATCAACTATAACTATTGAGTCTGATCAAGAGAAGACTTTATCTAATCTAATTCAACTCTTGGTTAGATTTAGTCAATTTCTCAATCTAGTGCATATTTGACTCTAACCCTAGGTCTAATCTAGTTAATTGATCTAATCCATGCTAACCCATTGCCCCATATTTTATACAATGTCTTTAGATTTTAAATTCATAATTCTAGGTCTAAAGTTTCAACTCTTGATTCTTAATTAAGTGTAAAAAATGAAATAATTTCAAATGTAAACTCTTTTACATTAAAATTTATGCAAAATAATTCTATCTAGAAGTTTGAGTCGACTCATCCTGAGACAAACAAAAAATAATTTTCTGAGCCTGCACTATTTGAGTCAGCTCAATAGAGAAACCAATTTCTCGGCCTGCAAAATCGAGTCGGCTCGAAAGGATTTCAAGTTGACTCCAATCAAATTTAGTTGACTCAGCAGGCATACAAGCAACTCATTGCTATATTTTATATCAGAATATTTTGTATAAATGGTTTCAATGTTTCAGATAGATCGTAGGGTTTCAAATCTAGGATTTTGTAGAAAGTAAGTTTCAAATATGAATTCTACAAAATATATATATCACACATATAAATTTTAGATTCAAAATAAATCAAAAACACATATCTAACACATGTATCATAGGATCTAAATCTAAAATATGAAACACATATAATTTCAGTTTGTGGTTCTTCTTCATGAAATATTGTAGTGGCACCCCTACACGCCATAAGAGAATCCCATTGAATGAGAAGAGAGGATCTTTAAATCCTACTTGCTCTTATGACCAGATGGTCTGGTGATGCACAATCTAAGTACTAGGCTACTAGGATACCTAATCTTATATATCATATATGTAATATGCAGAAATTTGGATCTTATCTAAATTACTTCAAATCTGATCACTACTTTAGATCTCATCTAAATCAGATCATAAACATCTTATGCTTCTCTAATATCAGATCAAAATCAGATATTAAATCAAAAAATAAATCATATGTCCCTTTAGATCTTATCTAAACTTATTTATGATTTAAGTATTTAGATCAGCATGTACTAGGACAATCTTTACACTGTAACTCCTTACAGCAGGACAACCTTATAACCAGTACGTGCGATCTAAATTAATTATTTTCAAATCTTGATACATACATGATCATGTCAAAAAGAAATCTAGCTTTGATACCAATTGAAGAAAAGCTAGGATAGTTCATGCATGGATTTTAAAAATTTTTATGCAATAGAAGCAATCAAGATTAAACAATTTAATCCACCATGCATTAGATCTAATCGACAACTGCCTAAGCATGGATCTTATAACATAAAATATGCATACATAATCTGAAAATAATATCTGAAATATTAGATCTATTCTAATATATGATAGAAATCTAATTTCTATACCTATGCGTAGGTCAAAGATCATGTTGGGTTCTGATCGTGCAGCAGAATATAAATTTTTAAAAATTTTTGATATACAAATCAAAAGTTTTAATAATTAAAACTATCAAATCGAAACTCAAATCCTAGAATCACCTTGTAGATGTCAAACCAAACAAAATTCAAACATGCAAAGAGTTAAAAATTTATATTTTCTCAAATGAATAGTAGGGTAAAAAGGTGTTCTCCATAAAACTTTAAAATAGAAGTCCTCCAATGGTGAACCACACAAAAGATGGTCAAAGTCCTTTCCAACTAGTGCACCACCGCAGCCTATTCTTCATAAGGACACTACTGACTTCATACTCAAAGAACAATCACATCAATGCACTATTGCCTTCAATTTCTCCACTAAGATCATGCCAAGAGAATTCTCTCCAGAAGTATCACAACCTAGAATTTGATTTTGTGCTCTAACACATGGAAAAATCAAACCCTAGGACAAGCATACCTCACTTGCTATTTTTTCTTACCTCTCTTCTTTTTATTTTTTCCACTCTATTTTTCCTTGTGTTTTCCTCAAATTTTTTTTTTAGATTTTTTTCTCTCTTATCACACACCAAGATCTCTAATTTCTCACCAAAATCCAGCCCTTATCCCATAAGAGACACCCCATTTAAATAGGTGATGAAGAGATGTCAAGGAGACCCAAGGGGCACCAACTCTTAGCGCTCCACTTCTCTCACATAAAGAAATAATTTTTTTAATGAATTAAGTGGCACAGAAGAGGTTTCACATAGAAGGACTCTTCCACTTTTGCACCCCATAATTTCCATAATAAATTCTGGCAAGTGACAATTAAGGAATCGATGGAAACTGAGAGGTAGTTAAGAGTCTTAAGGAAGAATGACTCTTCCTCTTCTTAACATAAAAAAGGGGGTGGCGGCATTAAATTTTTGGCATGAAACTAGAGTAGCGTGGAGGTGTCCTTCCATACTTGAAACTCTTCTAAGTTAGATAGAAGTTCAATTAAAATAGACCTAATCCAATCAAGTCAAAGGCAATATGTTCAATCTAGCTCAAACACTTTGAACTTAACCTAATTAGAAACTTGGGTTAACATAATATGCTAGCAAATCAAATTAACCCTTAAAATTTATATTAAATCTTAATTAAATTAAATCAAGATCAAATTTCAAAGTGTATGACTCATTGGATTTTAAATCTAGCCAGCAATGGACAGACTCTTGACCTAACCCTAATCCGATCAGATTAGGTCAGCTCAAGAGTCTAAATTAACTAGGACTCTTTCTGATTAATTTTTGAATTAAAATCTTTTAATTCTAATGAGTCTACATGTCAAGATTGACATCTAGCAATGTATCATAACTATTTGAAAGAGATAAAATTTGATTAAAATTATCAAAATAACCTTCAGTGGTAAGTTACCGTGCAATTCAATCCTTCAGTCAAACAACATCCCAAATGAGCAGTGGGCATGAAATCATATCAAACCCAATTGCTTATCTATATGTATCTATCTTGATCAAAAGGTGATGATTCAGTTGATGATACATTAAATTTTTTTTTCTAATTATCATCCTATTTGGGCCAAAGATTTCCAGAATCATCAACCTATAAAATCACATAGGATGTTCGCTCTCCTTATTAGGAGTGATTGATCCTTTATTGAGCACTCACAACCTCGATGCATACTTCACCACATCCAGAATACCCCATACAAGGATCAAAGAATTAAGTTAGGAAGTGAACCAAAATATGGATTCACGTACACAAGGTACCATGGTGATCTTAAGTCAAAGGATTACTTGTACAACTTCCATTAGAGAATAATCAACTAACATGTAAATAAGACTTCATCAGATATTCTCTCATAGGTCTATTCAATGAACTCATTCTCTAATGAGTACCCACATCCTTGTATTAGTGTCATCACATAAGTGGTTGTGAGATCAACCACCCTCATCATTGAGCATACACAGGATGTACCAGTCTTACCGGTATCATCAATCCCTGACTCAATGAACCAATGACTAAAAATATTTTATGTTAGGACTATCAAGGATTTAGGTCTCACTAATGCGACCTCATCATGGCTCTAAAATTATTAACCAGTGTTGGGTTCCGATCACACAGTGAAAAGTGAATTTTAAAATTTTAAAATATGCATATCGAAAGCTTTAACAATTAAAACTGTCAAACCAAAACCCAAGCCCTAGAATCATCTTGTAGATGTCGAAAAAAATAAAATCAAGCAATGCAATGGATAAAAAATTATACTTCCTCAAATGAGCAGTATGGTAAGATGGTGATCTTCCCGAGACTCCAAAATAGAAGTCCTCCAACGATGATCCACATGAAAGTTGGCCAAGGCTTTTTCTAATCGGTGCGCTGCCACAACCTTTTCTTTACAAGAATACTGCCAGCTTCGAACTCAAAGAATGACCGCACCAATACCTAGTTGCCTTCAATTTTGACACTAGGATCATGCCAAGAGAATTCTCTCCAGAAGTCTCACTGAAAGAAAAGAGCCCTATAAGCCAATCGCAAGTGTATTGCAATGGAACTTTTTTTATAATTTTTTAACTCATAAAATGACATTTATTATTTTTGAAAAATTGATTCATCATATTAGCTACATCTTATTATGTCAAAGATGTTGGAAATAGTATCCCAAACCAATCGTCAGCCTGTTGACGGTTGTGCTCTTTCTTGTATTAGTATATGAATTATAAATTAATAAAAGTTATTTTGGTATTTTTCATCATAAATTATTTCATCTTTTAATGAACTCCTGTGTTATGGTGAACTCCTTAGGACTATTTAGACTCGACAAAGGAGGATTTATCATTTAGTCCTTAAACCTGTTCGCGACCAAATGATACGTTGTTGCCAAAGACAACAACGTTTATCAAGAATAGGTCGTTGTGTGACATATGGGTTGGTTGTCCTCTTAACCAAGGAGTGTGGAGATACTGGTATGGCATACAGGTGAGATGTAAGGGTACATCTGCACTGAACGTGACCAACTCCAGAGCTTTTTCTACTGTCAAGATTTGCTCCGATGAGATATGGGTATAACTGTCCCTCCGACCTGAGACTGCCATAGTGACTTGCAAGCAACTCACTGCACTTAGGCACTGGATTACTTGAATTTCTAATTCAGTGATGAAAGGCTGCTGGGTGTAGTCAAGTACTTGACTTGTCGGTGCGTGCGTCAAGATGGGATTGACCACTCCAGTTCAGGAGTTGTGTACAGTCGTGTTTCAATTTAGCAAAACCTTGGCCAGGGTAGTCCTAGTGATGAGTCACAGGACTAATTGAGTTGAGCACAATTCGGATGATCTGATCAGGGTTGACAGTTTAACCCTGAGTCATTCTATACACAGGGGTCAAAAGGGATGAATTATACAGTAATCATATTCATGTAGGTTTTGAATATTGCGATTGCGACTATTCGATCTATCCGAGCGTCGGGTACCATTTCTAGATGATTACTTCGATTAGTACAGAAATTGATTCTTTTACTACCGACTTAGGTTCGAACCTGTGGGGTCACACACATTAGAGGTTCCTATCTGATCTGATGGCTGGTGAAGAGTCCCACTGGATTGGGATACTTCGACCAAGAGTCCTAATGCTTAGGGACTCTGAGTCCTACATGTTTGGGACTCTGTGATCGAGAATCAAGATTCTCTGATCATGAGTTTCACACATTTTGGATACCGAGGTCAAGAGTCCCACTGGTTTGGGACTCTTCAATCAAGGTTTCATATCGATGAACTTTGATGCCCGATTGCCCATCAGATTTAGACTCAGTATTTATGAGAGATTTAATTAGTGATTTGATCACTAATTAACTCAATTTGATTGAGTAATTATTTTTGGATCAAGTCAAATTGAATTAGATTCAGTTGGGTTTGACCCAATTAGGTTAAGAGTTGACCTAATCACCGAGGTGTTTTGGTCTCTGATTTGATCAAGGATTGGTCTTAGTCAATTTCTGATTTGATTAGAATTTTATTGACCCTAATTAAGCCTAATTGTGTTGGGTTTAACTTAGTCTAATTGTGCCTAACCTATTTTGATAAAGTTGGTTCAATTAAATTGGTTTAAAATTTCAAACCACCTTTGACTTATCTCCCTACGCCACTTACTCTACACGAGAAAAAGTTTCTCGTGTAAATTCTCCACGCACAAAGAACCCATGCCCCCTTCTTCTCATGCCAAGAGTGGATAAAGATTGGTTGGTTGGCATTTGAATTCAAATTCGATTTGAATTCAAGTGAGCAACCACCTAGCTTTATCCTCTCACGCAGTGAAAATGCTGTAAAGATGCGGTCTTGCACCATTTTAAAAAGCAAGAGAAGGTAGGGCATGCGCATATCTAATCTTAGAGAGAAAGGGTGGTGTGAGAAAGGCCTTTTGCATAAGAAAAGAAAAGAAAAGAAAAGAAGAGAGAAAGGGTGCAGGGTCTTTTGTGAGTACCTTAGGGTTTCTGCCTAGGGTTTGGGAAGTGAGAAGGTGAGTTACGAATGTCGTGAGCCCATCAAACTTCAAGGAGAGCTTCATCAATCTCTCAAGTTTCTTTGCTGATAATTCAGAGCATCCGAGGAGTCAACAGACACCGATCGAAGGAGTTCGATCAGTATCGGCCATCGAAAGGGTTCTACAACGAACTAGCATTCGTGAGGAGCCGATCAAATCGAAAGTTTTGTGTGGATGATCCATGGAGGCCAGATATATTGTGTGACTGTATTACGATGATCAGATCTTTCCGACAGTGATCAAACTACAGTGATCGACTACCTACACGAAGGTAATGTGTTCTGAATACATAACAGTAAAACGTTTACTGTAGAATTTGAAAATTTTAAATTTAAATGCATGCTATATATATCATATTTAGATCTTTGTATAGGGTTAATACATGTTAATTAATTAGATTAATTAATAATTTTCACTGTAAAATTATAATTTTGAAAAAATTTCAAAATTATCGTTTTACCCCTGCATTGAAATTCACCACAAATGGTATTAGAGCGGGTTCTAAAATATGATATACATTTGCATGCGTAGATTAAGTAGTAATCTAAAAGTTTAAATTTTAAATTTCAAATTTGAAGTTTAAAATTTAAAATTCAAAATTTAAAATTCAAAAATTTGAAATTTAAAATTTGTTTAAAATTTGAAATTCAAAATTTAAAATTTAAAATTTAAATTTTGAAATTAGTATATTTAGATATACTTGATCCAAGTAGCAAGTAGTCTACTTGGGTTGGTTGCCATGGTCGTCCGGTCATAGGAGAAAAGTAGGATTTAAAAGCCCTCTCCTCCCATCGATGGGGTTCTCCTATGACGGTAGGGGTACCGAGCGATTATATCCCATATAGACAAAGCAGCGAAAGGACTTAATTATAAAGATTCAATTGTAAAATTTATCATGAATGTGTTAGATTAGACCTAAAGGAATATTCATGATTTATTTTGATTGAGTTATTTTTTGTTATGTAATTAGCAATAGGATTGCTGTTTATGAAATGTGCTGATCTGTTTGTGAAATGAGTCAACACATTTGGTGAACAGAAAATAAAATCTTTCAAATTTAAAAATTATTTTCAAAATACCAAACCCTGACTCATCAGTCCAAATACTTAATTAAAAGAATTAAGTGTTGTCTAGTTGGTCTAGAATTGTGAATTAAGATCGAAGATAATTGCATAAACTTGTGGGTCAATGGGTTAGATGAATTTGGTCCATAATTGGGTTAGACCTAAGGTTAGCTTAAAGAAATGGACTAAATTAAAGTAATTGGTCAAATCTAATCAAAAGTTGAATTAGATTAGGTCAAGGACACTCTAGACTCAACTCCAATAGTTATAGTTGAATGGGTCCATATCTTTAACTAGACCAAGATGGACTTAATTCATGGCTACACGGTAGAACCCTATTTACTAAGTTGAACAAATTAAAACTAATGAACTGGTTGGTGTCTAAGATAAGTTCGGCAGTCTGACCAGTGGTTTTTAACTGGGAGCTCTCGCATTGATTCGATCTCTGACGAGTTAATGGCATATCCCTTCCACTGATCTCACTTACCTAGCCAACTTGGTGAGTTAAGTTTTGATTAGATCACTTGGTGATTAGGGCTCATCCATGTCCTTAGGTAAATCAGTGTGACTGATTTAGGTTCTCCTAATGCCAACTTTAATTAAATCCTTTTTAATCTGACTTGGTGAAGTCAGTGGGAGGATTGAAATTGGCTGGTTAATTTCTTCTCTTCTATCCTTTAATAAAATCCTCAAAAATTATTAGATCCTTAAAAATGATTAAGTTATAGTAATAACTAAGTCATAGCCTCCCATTAAGTGAGTGATAATGAGTCTATTAGTTTAATAATCACTGGAGGCTCAAAGGCCTGGTGCTTATTGACTAATAGAATTATCATTCATAATATGATAATTTGGTTGAGTCTTTCTGATGGTGGTCAGGTTGGCCGGCCAAAGTCGGACCTGATCATTTATTGGTCAGATTAACCAAATCAAATCATGTTAATGGTTGGACCTAACCAGATCTTTTTAGTGGAGGCCAAAGCCTACTGATTAGGTTCTGGGGCAAAATCAATTACTAGAAGTTGTTTAGAGAAACAACTGGTTATGAACCTACCCATAGATGCACATGGGTTGACCAGCCAAAGTTGGGCTCGTGTGTAGTCGGTGTGGATTCTAATACCCACTAAGGAATTAAAGTCATTCCTCGAATTGGAGGTTGAGGCTATCAGTTCGTTAAAATACTGAAAGAAACTTTAGACTAAAGTCCAAGTCTTTAGTATTAATAATTTATGTACTAATAAAGATCTGATTTTTCTTTATGTAGCTATGGCCACTACCCGTCGCTCCGGTCATTATTAGATAATGACAAGCTTATAGGACCTAATTTCGATAGCTGGTATCGAAAATTGAAAATCATCCTTGAGAATGAACGGATCTTTTATGTAGCAACGGATCCGGTACCTGAAGAGCCAGCCCCAAATGCTAGAGGGACGGTCCGAGATACTTATCAGAAGTGGCTCAATGATCGCACCACCGTTCGGTGCATAATGCTGACGGTAATGAATGATGAGTTCAACCATAGGTTTGAGAATGCCCAACCGCAGGAGATGCTTCAAATGTTGAACGACTCCTTTGGCATGCCTGACGATGTTGAAAGGCACAAAACTAGTTGTGCCATTTTCAATGCTCGGATGAGGGATGGGGCCTTAGTCACTGATCATGTACTATACATGATCGAAATGATTGAGCGTCTATGTAAACTGGGCTTTCCCTTGCACGAGCAGCTCGATAAGGATGCGATCCTTAATTCTTTGCCCAAGTCCTTCCTCCCTTTCTTTACTCATTTTCGGATAACAAAGCCTACAGTGAACTTGTGGGGAAATTCAGTGCAGGGGTAAAATGATAATTTTAAAACTTTTTCAAAATTATAATTTTACAGTGGAAAAATATTAATTAATCTAATTAATTAATATAAATTTATCCTACACTAGGATCTAAATATGATATATAGCATGCATGCATTTAAATTTAAAATTCAAATTCGAACAGTAAACACTTTACTGTAATGTGTTCAGAACACAATACCTTTGTGCGGGTAGTAGATCGCCGCAATTTGATCACCATCGAGAGAGTCTGATCGTCGTGATGCAGCCACACAGTATGTCTGGCCTATGCGGATCATCCACATGAAGCTCCCGATCTGATCGACTCCTCACGAGTGCTAGCTCGTTGTAGAGCCTTTTTGACGGTCGATGTTGATCGAACTCCTTCGATGATGTCTGTCAATTTTTCAGATGCTCTGGATCATCAACAGACATGCTTGAGAGGATATTGAAGATCTCTCTAAAATTTGTGGGCTCACGACACTCGTAGCTCACCTTCTCACTTCCCGAACCCCAGGCTAAAACTCTAGGGAACTCACCGGAAACCTTGCACCCACTTTTCTTTCTTTTCTTTTCTTTTTCTCTTGGAAGGATATGGACTTCCTTCTCATGCACAAGACTTCCTCACGCCCCAAAATTTTTCTCCAAAAATTTTTTTCTTACACGCCCCGCTCTTCTTCTCCTTTTTTAACAACGTCAAACGTCTTATCCAAAAGAAAGGATAAAGATGAGTAATTGCACATTTGAATTCAAATCAAATTTTGAATTCAAATGGACACCAACTCATCCCTTATCCACTAAAGGCGTGAGGCATGGCTTAAATTATGCATGGAGTGATTTCATGAGAAATCTTTTCTCATATAATAAATGGGACATAAAAAAAAGATAAGGTGCAAAGATTGATTGCCCATTCAAATTCAAACTTTATTTTGAATTTGAATGGCCAACCAATCATCCTTATCCATTCATATGGCACATTAAAGTGGGGCGTGGAGAGAGCTTGGCGTGAGAAAAAATTCATGAGAAGTTCCTTCTCATGAATTCAAATGGGTGCAATGGAAGTGAGGTGGCGCATGGAGATTGGGTCAAGGTGGTTTAATTATTTAAACCAACCTAATTGAACCAAATAAGTTAGATCCAATTAGACTAATTTAAATTTAACTAAATTAAGCTTAATTAGGCTCAATAAAATCTTAATCAAATCAAAAATTGACTAAGCCCAACCCCTGATCAGATCAGAGACCAAACCATCTCGATGATTAGGTCAACTCTTAACCTAATCGGGTCAAACCCAACTGAATCCAATTCAATTAGACTTGATCTAAAAATAATTACTCAATCAAATTGAGTTAATTAGTGATCAAATCACTAATTAAACCTCTCATAAATATTGAATCCAAATCCGATGGATAATCGGACATCAGAATTCATCGATATGTAACCCTGATTGAAAAGTCCCAACCAGTGAGACTCTTGACCCCGATACCCATAATGTGTGGAACTCATGATCAGAGAATCCTGATTCTCGATCACTGAGTCCCAAATGTGTAGGATTCTATGTTGGGAAATGTGTCCCAAAAAGCCAATCGTCAAGCTGTTGACGGTTGAGCAACCAAGTATTGTAATTGATTTGTTAATAAATAAAATATATTTAGCATTTTCATCATAAGCTTTCATCTTCTAATGAACTCCGTTGTTATGATGAAGTCCTTAGGACTATTTAAGTTCGATAAAGAGAGGATTTATCGATTAGTCCTTAAAACTGTTCACGACCAAATGATAGGCTGTTAATAAGGACGACAGCTTCTATCAAGCATAGGTTGCTGTAGGCCATATGGGTTGGTTGTCCTCTTAACCAAGGAGTGTGGAGACACTGGTATGGCATACAGGTGAGATGTAAGGGTACATCGTCATTGAACGTGACCAACTCCAGAGCATTCTGCTGTCGAGAATGTCTCTGATGGGATATAGGTATAAGTGTCCCTTAGACTTGAGATCACCTCAGTGACTTGCAAGCAACTCACTGTGCTTTGGTACTGGACTAACTGAATTTCTAATTCAGGGACGGAAGGCTTCTGGGCACAGTCAAGTACTTGCGAAGTCAGAGTGTGATCGAGATGGGATTGACCACTCCAAGAGTTGGAGAAGAATGAGTCGCTGTATTTCAATTTAGCAAAACCTTGGCCAGGGTAATCCATCAGATGGATTTGATATTTTGAAATACAATGTGGACAACCTGATCAGAGTTGACAGTTGAGCTCTGGGGTATCCTATGATCATTTTGGTCAAGGGGATGAATTATATGAAAACTATATCCGCATGGGTTCTAAGGATGTTGTTCTACACATTCGACCTATCCGGACGTCGGGTACCATTGCTAGATGGTCACTTCGATTGGTATAGGAATTTGTTTCTATGCTACCGGCTTAGGTTCGGACCTATGAGGTCACACACATTAGAGTTCATGATCCGATCGGATGGTTGATCAATGATTAAGAATCATTATAGGGTTAAATAATCAATACGATTGACATTTAACCCAGTGCAAGTGTTGCAGGAGGATCGATTAGCAATTTGATTGCTAATTGGCTTAATTTGATTAAGCCAATAGGCTGAGATTAAGTCTAATTAAATATGATTTAATTAGATTTGATTTGGGCTTGATTGGATCAAGTCCAATTGGTTTATTGGATAAGCCAAGTGCAAGGAAAGACTAGTCCTAGTTCAACTAGGACTTAGGTCAATCTAATTTCTAATTTGATTAGAAAATTAAATCAGATTTAAATCTAATTTAATCTGATTAAATTAGGTTCTTAATTAGGTTAAGACCTATTTTAATTGGGTTGATCTATTTTTGATTTGATTTGGTTTGGGAAACCAAATTAAAACAAGTTATGAGACAGAATCCTAGTAGGACTAGGATTCCACCTTGCACCACATAAACCTTCTCCACGCCCTCTCTCTTATTCAACGCCAATCTTCACTTATTTTGTGCGACAAAAGCCCTCTCCCAGATCTCTCCCACGTTCACAAAAGGTCTCCTCTCTTCTTTCTTACATGGAAGGTGATTTGGATCAAATCTAAAAGGAATAAGTTTGGATTTCGAATTCTATGAGATAGAGTTTTAGAAATCCAAAACTCTTTCAATTTTGCACCGAATTTATCCAAATTTTTTTTGGAATTTTCGTGGCTTTTAGGGTTTACATTGTGCACCCTTTTCTGTTGATCCATCCACGAAAATATGAAGGAGGTGCTCAAGAGTTGGGCGTCCCTTTACTTGCCATGTTTGGATAAGCCTTGACTAGGTGTTTGACCTAGACAAGGACTCTATCATATCTCTCTATATAAGACGAGTTTCTTCATGAAATTTTAAGGGGAGATAGTTGTTTGAGAGGCCTTTCGTCCCTCCAAAAATCAGAGAGAAATACCTTTGGGTCGTGGAGATATAAAAGATGCAAGTTTGGGTGTCTAGAGAGAAAAACGTGAAGAAGAAGAGGGTCTTCTTCTAGGGTTTTTATTTTCATATCTTTCCTCCTTCCATCTTGAGTTTCCTGAGAGTGTCTCAGATCTGAAACTCCTCCTTCTACTTTCCATCTTTGGAAGAGTCCAAATCAAGAAGAAGGAGGCACCTGATCAACCATCAAAGAAGGATCAGCGCAGTACTAGCATACTGTGCTGATTTCCTGAAGCAGGACTTCTGATCGAGATTCGTGGGCTCGTGTGGATGACTCCTAGAGGCCGGACACGTGTGCGGCTTGCAACATCATCCTTAAGCCCGGATCAGTGAGGTTAGAGCGTCTAACTTGCAAGGTAATAGATCTGATCTATTATTTAATACATACATTAGATGTAGCTAGCATAGAAACATGTTGATATGATCAACATGTAGTTCATACTATATTTATATATATTTTAATTTTTGATTTAATGCTATGTAATAATCATGTAATAAGATCTTAGATCTAGGGATTTTCTGATCTTAGAAAATAAATTTTGATTTATTTTAGTCTTCCGCTGTATGATCTTGAAAAAGTTTCAAGATCTAACCCTGAAACCCTAGATCTGGTTCTTTCATTCTATACCAGCCATCAGATCAAATAGGAACCTCTAATGTGTGTGACCCCACAGGTTCGAACCTAAGCCGATAGCACAGGAACCAATTCCTGTACTAATTGAAGTGACCATCTAGCAATGGTACCCGATGTCTGGATAGATCGAATAGTCACAATCGCAACACTCAAAATCTGCATGAATATGGTTACTGTATAATTCATCCTTTTGACCTCTGTGTTTAAGATGACTCAGGGTTAAACTGTCAACCCTGATCAGATCATCCGAATCGTGCTCAACTTAAACAGTCCTGTGACTCCTCACAAGGACTACCCTGGTCAAGGTTTTGCTAAATTGAAACACGACTGTACACAGCTCCTAAATTGGAGTGGTCAATCCCATCTTGACACACGCACTGACAAGTCAAGTACTTGACTACACCCAGCAGCCTTCCGTCACTGAATTAAAAATTCAGGTAGTCCAGTGCCTAAGTGCAGTGAGTTGCTTGCAAGTCACCGTGGCGGTCTCAGGTCGGAGGGACATTTATACCCATATTCCATCAGAGCAAATCTTGACAGCAGAAATAGCTTCGGAGTCGATCACGTACAGTGCAGATGTACCCTTACATCTCACCTGTATGCCATACCAGTGTCTCCACACTCATTGGTTAAGAGGACAACCAACCTATATGACACACAACGACCTATGCTTGATAAATATTGTCGTCCTTGGTAACAACGTATCATTTGGTCGCAAACAGATTTAAGGACTAAACGACAAATCCTCCTTTGTCGAGTCTAAATAGTCCTAAGGACTTCACCACAACATAGGAGTTCATTAGAAGATGAAATATTTTGTGATGAAAAGTACCAAAATAATTTTTATTAATTCATAATTCATGTACATATACAAAAATGAGCACAACCGTCAACAGGCTGACGATTGGCTTTGGGACATTATTCCCAACAGAACTACCACGGCTTGTTGGGGTTGCTGTAGAACTTTGAGAAGGACCACCAGCTTCATAAGGAGTCGGTGAATGTTGTGGGAGGGTCTTCTTCTGATCGTCGACCCTTTGAGAAAGGGAAGAAGAACAAGAAGAAGAAGAATAAGAAGGTGCAGCTGCATGTTGGGATGTCTGCACAGGGTCAGACCAAGAAGCACAAGCCCGACCAGAGCTTGGCAGAGTGCTTCTTTTACAAGAAATAGAGACACCGAAAGAGGAACTGTCCTCTATACATTGCCTCTCTAGACCCGAACAGGCCGAAGAAGAAGCAAGATAATTATATGATAACACCTTGCAACTTTTCTATTTATGATACTACTGCCTGGGTATTGGATATCGGAAGCCCTTATCATATCTGTAATTCGATGCAGGGTCTGCAGGTCAGTAGGAGATTTGATGAAGGCGAGAGGTTCCTGAATGTTGGAGATGGAAGTAAAGTTCCAGTTCTAGCTTTAGGAATCATGAACCTTGTAATCAACTCTCGTAATGTAATTCTGAGTGAATGTCACTATTGTCCAAGTTTTTTATTAAATATTATTTCTGTAGGCCTTTTGGCCATGTACAGTTATGAATTTTTAATAAAAAGAAACGTTTGCAATATCATTTTGAATAGTGTTACAATATTTGTTGGACAACTAAATAATGGAATTTACTTACTATCACAGTCTGTTAATATGGTTCACACCTCTGGTAAACACCCTAGACTGGATAATATGTCAGAAGTCTACCTTTGGCACTGTAGGCTAGGTCATATCAATAAGAATAGGATAAACAGATTGGCTCAAGAAAGAATTTTTGAAGCTGGTGATTGTGAATCACTTCCAACCTGTGAGTCCTGTCTTCTTAGGAAGATGACCAAATCACCTTTTACTGAAAAAGGTGAGCGAGCCAGTGAACTCTTGGGTCTGATACATTCTGATGTATGTGGACCCATGAGCTCAAGTGCAAGAGGTGGATATTTCTACTTCATAACCTTCACAGATGACCTATCGAGGTATGGATATGTCTACTTAATGAAGCATAAGTCAGAGTCATTTGAAATGTTCAAACTATTCTGAAATGAGGTAAAAAAATAAACTGAGAAGTGTATTAAAACTCTTCGATCTGATCGAGGAGGTGAATACCTTTCTAATGAGTTTCTGATATATCTTGGAGAGAATGAGATTCTCTCTCAGTGGACTCCTCCTGAAACACCACAGCATAATGGTGTGTCTGAAAGGAGGAATCGGATCTTGTTGGACATGGTTCGATCCATGATGGGGTTTGCTAGTCTGCCGATCTTCCTCTGGAGATATGCGCTCGAATCAGCTTGTTACCTTCTAAATAGGGTTTCGAGTAAGTCTGTAACCAAAACACCATATGAGATATGGATAGGACGTAAGCCAGTACTCTTGCACCTTAGGATTTGGGGGTGTCCGACTTATGTTAAACGTTTAATTACGGACAAGCTTGGACCTAGGTCTGACAAGTGTTATTTCATAGGATACCCAAAAGAGACCAAAGGGTATTATTTCTACCTAGCTGATGAGCAAAAGGTGTTTGTCAGCCTTAAGGCAATCTTTTTGGAAAAGAAGTTCCTTGGTGAAGGAATTGTTGCCTCTAAGGTCGAACTTGAGGAAGTTCAGCAGGTGAAAAAATCGACACAAGTTGCTGAATCTGAACCGGATTTGGTTAGATCAGATCCAGAGCCCATTGTTCCTGCACCCTTAAGGCGGTCTGGTAGAGTACTACGTCAATCGGACAGATACTATGGTTTCTTGGTCTGAGACGGCGATCCTATCGAACTTGATGAAAATGATGAGGATCCGATCACCTACATGGATGCAATGCAGAGACCTGACTCTGAGAAATGGCTAAAGGCCATGAAATCCGAAATGGAGTCCATGAAGGTCAACGATGTGTGGACATTGGTTGACCCACCCGAAAGAGTAAAACCCATAGGGTGTAAGTGGGTCTTCAAGAGGAAGAGGGGCGCAGACAGAAAGGTGGAGACATATAAAGCCTATCTGGTTGCCAATGGATATCGTCAACGTTATGGTATAGACTATGACAAGATATTTTCTCCTGTGGCAATGCTCAAATCCATTCAGATTATGCTTGTGATAGCTGCCCATCTGGATTATGAAATCTGACAGATGGATGTGAAGACAGCTTTCCTAAATAGAGAGCTGGACGAAGAGGTATATATGATACAACCTGAAGGGTTCACATCCACAGATGAGTCTAAAGTGTGCAGGCTATAGAGGTCCATTTATGGACTTAAGCAGGCATCCCAGAGTTAGAACATACGTTTTGATAGGATGATCAAAATGTATGGCTTCATTAAGAACGGAGAAGAGCCCTGCATTTATAAGTAGGCTAATGGTCCAGTAGTGGTATTTCTTGTATTATATGTGGATGACATTCTCTTAATCGGAAATGATGTCCCTGCATTACAGGGAATAAAGATTTGGCTGTCATCACAGTTCTCCATGAAGGATCTGGGAGAAGCTTCCTACATCCTAGGGATGAAGATCTATAGGGATAGATCTAAAAGGTTGCTTGGCTTATCCCAGTTCATGTACATTGATACTATGCTAAGAGGTTCCACATGGAGAATTTCAAGAAAGGCTATCTACCGATAGGCCATGGAATTTTTCTCTCGAAGAGGGATTGTCCGACAATACCTCAAGAGAGAGACCGTATGGGTAGAATTCCATATGCTTTGGCAGTGGGATCTATCATGTATGCCATGACATGTACATGACCAGATGTGTTATACTCACTAGGGGTAGTGAGTAGATACCAATCTGATCTAGGAAAAAATTACTAGAAGGTTGTTAAAACCATCCAGAAGTATTTAAGAAATATTAAGGACCAGTGCCTTGTTTATGGTGAATCAGACTTGAGACTTATAAGGTTTACAGACTCTAATTTTTAATCTGATCACGATGACAGCAAGAGTGTGTCGGAATTTATTTTTATTCTTAATGGTGGGGCTGTCTGCTGGAAGAGTTCCAAGCAGTATACTGTGATAGATTCAGTTTGCGAGGCAGAGTATGTCGCTACATCAGATACTGCCAAAGAAGCAGTGTGGCTGAGGAAATTCATCACCGAGCTCGGAGTAGCACCCTCCCTTGTTGGTCTAGTTCTGCTATATTGTGACAGCTCTAGAGCCATTGCTCAGACGAAGGAACCAAAGACACACCAGCGGACGAAACATATTCTGCGCCGCTACCATCTTATCTGAAAAATCATAGATAGAGGTGATGTCGACCTTCAGAAGATCGATGGGAAGGAGAACCTGATAGACCCATTTACTAAAGCCATTGCGGTGAAGGAGTTCGATGACTTCATGTCGAAGATGGGTATTAGATAGTACACCGATTGGCTTTAGGCCAAGTGGGAGATTGTTGGGAATAGTGTCTCAAAGCCAATCATCAGCCTATTAATAGTTGTGCTCTTTCTTGTATTAATATATGAATTATAAATTAATAAAAATTATTTTGGTATTTTTCATCATAAATTGTTTCATCTTCTAATGAACTCCTGTGTTGTGGTGAAGTCCTTAGGACTATTTAGACTTGACAAAAGAGGATTTATCGTTTAGTCCTTAAACCTATTTGCGACCAAATGATACGTTGTTAACAAAGATAACAACGTTTATCAAGCATAGGTCGTTGTGTGCCATATGGGTTGGTTGTCCTCTTAACCAAGGAGTGTAGAGACACTGATATGGCATACAGGTGAGATGTAAAGGTACATCTACACTGAACGTGACCAACTCTGGAGCTTTTTCTACTGTCAAGATTTGCTCTGATAGGATATGGGTATAACTATCCCTCCGATCTGAGACTACCACAGTGACTTGCAAGCAACTCCCTTCACTTAGGCACTAGACTACCTGAATTTCTAATTCAGTGACGGAAGGCTGCTGGGTGTAGTCAAGTACTTGACTTGTCGGTGCGTGTGTCAAGATGAGATTGACCACTCCAGTTCAGGAGCTGTGTACAGTCATATTTCAATTTATCAAAATCTTGGCCATGGTAGTCCTAGTGAGGAGTCACAAGACTGATTGAGTTGAACACGATTTGGATGATCTGATCAGGGTTGACAGTTTAACCTTGAGTCATCCTATACACAAGGGTCAAAAGGGATGAATTATACAGTAACCATATTCGCGTAGATTCTGAATGTTGCGATTGCGATTATTCGATCTATCCAGACATCGAGTACCATTGCTAGATGGTCACTTCGATTAGTACAGAAATTGATTCCTGTGCTACCGGCTTGGTTCGAACCTATGGGGTCACACACATTAGAGATTCCTATCTGATCTGATGGCTGGTGAAGAGTCCCACTGGATTGGAACTCTTCGACCAAGAGTCCTAATGCTCAGGGACTCTGAGTCCTATGTGTCTGGGACTCTGTGATCGAGAATCAGGATTCTCTGATCATGAGTTCTACACATTTTGGATACCGGGGTCAAGAGTCCTACTGGTTTGGACTTAGTATTTATGAGAGATTTAATTAGTGATTTGATTGCTAATTAACTCAATTTGATTGAGTAATTATTTTTGGATCAAGTCAAATTGAATTGGATTCAGTTGGTTTTGACCCGATTAGGTTAAGAGTTGACCTAATCGTCAAGGTGTTTTGATCCCTGATTTGATCAGGGGTTGGGCTTAGTCAATTCCTGATTTGATTAGAATTTTGTTGAACCTAATTAAGGCTAATTATGTTAGGTTTAACTTAGTCTAATTGTGCCTAACCTATTTTGATAAAGTTGGTTCAATTAGATTGGTTTAAAATTTCAAACCACCTTTGACTTATCTCCCTATGCCACTTACTCTACATGAGAAAAAGTTTCTTGTGTAAATTCTCTACACACAAAGAACCCACGCCCCCTTCTTCTCATGCGAAGAGTGGATAAAGATTGGTTGGTTGGCATTTGAATTCAAATTCGATTTGAATTCAAGTGAGCAACCACCTAGCTTTATCCTCTCACGCGGTGAAAATGCTGTAAAGATGCGGTCTTGCACCATTTAAAAAAAAAAAAGAGAATGTGGGGTGTGCGCATATCTAATCCTAGAGAGAAAGGTGGCATGAGAAAGGCCTTCTGTGTGAGAAAAGAAAAGAAAAGAAAAGAAGAGAGAAAGGGCGCAGGGTCTTTTGTGAGTACCCTAGGATTTCTACCTAGGGTTCGGAAAGTGAGAAGGTGAGCTACAAGTGTCGTGAGCCCACGAAACTTTAGAGAGAACTTCATCAATCTCTCAAGTTTCTTTGCTGATGATCCGAAGCATCCGAGGAGTCAGCAGACACCGATCGAAGGAGTTCGATCAGTATTGGCCATCGAAAGGATTCTGCAACGAACTAGCATTCGTGAGGAGCCAATCAGATCGGGAGCTTTGTGTGAATAATCTGTAGAGGCTAGACATATTGTGTAGCTGCATTGTGATGATTAAACCTTTCTGACGGTGATCAGACTGCAACGATCGACTATCTGTACGAAGGTAATGTGTTCTGAACACATAATAGTAAAATATTTACTGTAGAATTTAAAATTTTCAAATTTAAATGTATGATATATATATATCATATTTAGATTCTTGTGTAGAGTTAATACATATTAATTAATTAGATTAATTAATAATTTTTGCTGTAAAATTATAATTTTAAAAAAATTTTAAAATTATTGTTTTACCTCTGCACTAAAATTCTCACATAAGATTATGATGAATCCCAAAGATTAGGATAATGATTTTAGGAGACATGAATTGGTCATGCTAGTGAGACCTAAAATCTTAAAATTCTAATATTAAATATTTCTGATTGTAGGAGCATTGAGTTGGAGATCAATATTTCGGATAGACTAGCACATCCTATGTATGCTCAATGAAGAAGGTGGCAGATCTCACTAGCCACTTGTGTGAGATACTAATACAAGGATGTGGGTGCTTATTTGAAAAATAAGTTCACTGAATTGACTCGATGAAAGAGAACATCTTATGGAAGTCATATTTGCATGTCAAAGATGATTCTCTAAGTGGGAGTTGTGCAAGTGATCTTTAGACCTGAAACCACCATGAAATCTTGTGCACATGAACCCATATTTTGGTTCATATCCAGACATGGCATTAAGACATGTATGGAGTGTTCTGAATATGATGGAGTATGTATGAAGATTGTGAATAGGTCAATATGGAATTGATCACTCCTAGTAAGAGGAGATCGCATCCTATGTATTCTCAATCCTAGATAACTCAGAAAAGTCTTTTAGCCAAAAGCAGGAAGGAGATTAGAAAGAGTTTCTTATTTTTCTTCATTGCAGTCATCATTAGTTAATTGAAAATTGATATAAATATATGTTTGAGTTTGACATGATTCCATACTCATGAACATATTCAGGGTGCAAGGATGATCGAAGGATTGAATTGCACAGTAATTTATCACTGAAGGGTATATTTGGTATTTTTAATAAATTTTATATCTTTTGGATAGTCATGATACATTGCTAGATGTCAATCTTGACTAATAAATTTTTGATCAAATTAAAGAGTTTAATTCGATCGTCAATTAGAAAGGATTCTAATTATTGAACTCGGATTAGCTCGATTGGACCTAAATCCATTAGATTGAAATCTAATCAAATTTGATGAACTTATACTCCGATCTACTGTCGGCTAGATGTAGAACCCAATGGATCACATACATATAGAAATTAGCCAAGGACCCTTTTGAAAAAGGTTGATTGGAATTTTGGATTCAATCTGGGTTTCGGTAAGCATGCTAGCACGTGTGGAAACCCTTGCTCCTTTGGAGACCAATTTGGTCCCATCCCTTGCTAATTAGCTAGCCTAATTTGGTAGACATTTGGATCAGGTCGTGATACCTAGAAGTAGCCTAAATTAGAGCACCACATCCCATGTTAACATCAAATATGAAGAGTCCAAGTTATAGTGGACTCTTGGTGTAAAACAGGTTCTGCCTACAAGTATTGGCATGGACAGAAGAAAAAATTTATTTTTTTATAGGATTAAATTATATGTGATAGCTTACATCATCCTCCATTCTCTGGTACATATCTTAAAGTATGAGATATATTTTTTCTAAAATTTTTGAGGAGGAGAAAAAATTGGAAAAAGAAGGATGTCTCGCATGCGTGTGCAGAAGTATCGCATCTCTCCATGATTTGGAGAGTCATTCTTCCTATCAAATGCTTTTATATTGAAACTATTTTTAGTAATAATTTTTTAAATTTGATAATATATTTTTGATAATTTTTATGAAATTTTTTCAGACTTATCTGGATGCCAAACGGATGCCATAAGTCGGTCCTGATGCCTACACTCATGGTAATCAGCACTCACGTGAAGAGGTATAAGGATAGCATTCTTTCATGAGAATATTATCATTATTTTTGATTTTTTGTAATTTAAATTGAATCTCCAATCCACATAAATTTTTGAGAATTTTTTTGATTTGAGAAGGGATGTAAAAACATCCCTTCTTTAGTTGCATGCGCGCAAACCAGGGTGTTGATCGATGTATCATGGATAAGAGTCCTTCTGCTTGAAGGAACTCTTATCTCTGATAATCAGATCAGATATGCCTTTTGGATAAGGCATGTCCCTCTCTTTTGGCAGCCCTCTGATAGTTATAAATAGGCTGGGGTGCTGGGTATCCGATGAGTCGAAGAGGGGTTTCCAATTTCTCTCCTGTTGCTCTCCTTTCTTTCTTACAACCTATCTTAGTTTTAGGACAAGGCATTGGGATTTAAAACAAAGCCTTATCTGATCCTAAAAAGAGTTGTAAGGGTCTTAAAGAAGGAGAATCAGAAGTCCAAAGGAGGTTCTAAGAGGGTGAGGTCAGGTTCTTGAAGAAATTTGACTGGTACGAGGCTAGTCGAGTTCTAAGGGCTAGAACTCTTGAAGCAAGGTGAAGAAGGAGCACTGTCTTTGGTTCAATTTTCGTGTGAATCACCATTAGAGGGCGGACACTTGAATGCCTTGTGAAAATTGGAATGAGCACTATAGGTATTCTTCTTATCCTAATTTATATTTATTATGCTTTGATTATTATAATCAAGAGTTTCTGGACATTAGGGCTTCCGGTGCATTGGATGTTTTGAATGAAAATTTTAAACACCTAACACTACAGTAAAAGAGAGAATTAACCACCATTTTTTGCTGATGCTTTTTAAAAGCGTAGGTAGGTTGCGCTGACCTGCCGATATTTTTAAAAAGCATCATATTTTCAATGATGCTTAAAAGCATCGTAAAATTTCAGCATTGTCAACACCGACGCTTTTAGCAAAAGCATCGTTAAATAAAGAAAATGTCGATGTTTTTTTGCGTCATTATTTAATGACACTAAAAAGCATCATTAGGTTCGCTTAATCTGACCCCCATTCTTTCATGCCCTAATCTATCTACCGCCGCCCCCTCCCACCCATTCCTCCCGTTCCCCCGTGCCCTAATCCCCTCCCGGCCCCCATCTCCACCACCGGTGCCGCACCCACCGTTCACGCCGCACCATCGTCCGCCACTCTGCATCCGTCCACGCCGCACCCATGCCATCCACGCTGTACACCATCTGCCCTCCTCGAAGCCACCCCACCGGCCCTCCTCCCCTCCCCCCTCCCGGCGGCCATCTTCACAGGCCCAAAAGACCCCCCCCGGTCCCCCTCCCCGACCCGACCGCATCCCACCATCCCCCTCCTCGATGCTGTACCCCACTACCCCCCCACCCCCTCGGCCCGGCCACCGACCCAACCGACAGGTGGCCCCCCTGTCCTTCCTCCCCGGCCTCCGACACCCATCCCCGATGCTGCACCCCACTGCCCCCCCCGGCCCGACCACCGACCCAGCCGACAGGTGGCCCCCCTGTCCTCCCTCCCCAGCCTCCGACACCCATCCCCGGCCCTCCCAGCGGGCCGTGCTCCTTGGCCCCCTTGCTCCCCGACCGCACCGCCTCCCTTCCAGCTACCGGTACTCCTCCGCCCCCTCACTCTCTGACCTTTGGTATATAATTTGAAATTTTTTTAAATATATTTTGGATAATTAAAATAGATAAAATATATATTAATTATTGACTGTCATATTTTTTTATTGAATGCAGGTATTTGACGAAAACAATATCATCCAGTATTTTCTCATATTATTGTCCACTGTAAGTAATTTATTTCTCTAATAATGTTTTATTTTTTAGATTGGAAGATTATTCTTATGTATGGCATTATTTGGAAGTATACGTAGTAGTTAGAGGATTTAGATAATATTTTAATTATTTTTATTAATTATTTCTAGATTTAATTGTGATGTCTTAGCTTTTGATGGCTAGACTGACTTTGGGAAAGAGATTGTTTGTTTTATTGTATATGAGAATTTTGAATGACTTGGTTAGGATGCATGCTAATCCTAAGGGTTTATTTTGTTGATTCTTTTATTATTTGGTTGCCATTGAATAATTATCTAATTTAGTTGTTTAAAGTTTATGACACAGTGCACAATATTTAATTAACATGCACGAGACTTGGGTCTCGACCTTGCGTGCTCGGGTCTTTGGTCCCAATTGGTGCCGAAGGCATCCAGCCCTATGCACTCAGGTCGATGAAAGATGTCAGGCAATGTTAATTATGAATTAATTTTAAAAAAAATTATATTGCATAGAACCATAGACCTATCTTTTGATTAATGTACATATTCTATTGTATCCGTACATTTATTTATTTTTGTACAGGTAAAAGAATTATGTATATTGGTCAATTGATTGTCCAGTATGGACAGTTTGAAAAATGTGAGTAATTCTATAGGTCATTACAATAATCAAATGGTATACTGAGGGTTCGAAAAAAATTTCGGACAGTATTTTTTTTTTTGTTCTCCTTATATGGGAGAACTAAAAAAAAATACTGTCAAAATTTTTTTCGGCTCTTGTTGCATATCATTTGATTACTATAATTGACCTATAGAATTAATACATTTTCTAAATGGGATAGGACCTTCTTTACCTATTAGTTGATGATAGCAAGCATTTACTATGTAAACCATATCATATCTAGATGTATTTTTGAGTCTTCAGGTTATATAATAAACTACAATAGCTGTTATTTTTTTGAATTTTATGAAATGACTGATATTTTTTACTCATTGCATTAATATAGATTGTATAATTTTTTTTATTTTTAGATAAGTTGCAAGTTTGATCATTTTTATCCTACAATGGATAAAAGTTGGATAAATAAACCAAGGAATAGTAAAGAATATTTAGATGGAGTTTATGACTTCATTAAATTTGGTATGGAGAAAAGTAGTTTGAATAGAAAGATTTTATGTCCATGTCGGAAATGTATAAATAGTTCTTCTTTAGATCCACAAATTGTTGAAGAACATTTGGTATGGAATGATTTTTTAAGAGGTTATACCGACTGAATTTTTCATGGAGAATCTATGTTGCCATCATCATGTAACCAACCCCTGACTCATTTTGGATCCACTAGCCTACAAGACAATTCTGCAAGAGATGATGACATAAGGGGTTTGATGACAGATGCTTTTGGACTTGGTGTTCAAAATTTAGAAGAATCCAGTAGTATACAAGAAACAGTTGGAATGTTTGATGGATGTACACATACAGAACGTATGCATGTTGAGGAGCCTATACATACATCTAATGATGAGACAGCTCGTTATCACACCTTAATGAAAGATGCAGATGAAGAATTATATCCGAGTTGTATGAAATTTTCTAAGATTTCTTTTCTTGTATATTTATTCTATTTAAAATATTTGAATGGATGGTCTGGGAAGAGTTTTACTATGCTGCTCAAGTTATTAAAGGATGCATTTTCAGAAAGCACTCGTTTACCACCATCATATTATGAAGCCAAAAAAGTAGTAAAGGAATTGGATCTTGGATATGAAAAGATTCATAGTTGTTTGAAAGATTCATAATGACTTTATGGAGAATACAGAACTGTATAAGTTCTCAACTACTGAAAAATTCTTGGGAAGAGCTGAAAGTATTGTACTTGATCAAAAATTCTTAGCACAAGCATATCGTTATGTGTTACTTCATAGTGACATAATATCTGACCATCGCAGGTTAGTATATTTAAGGCATGACATCAAGATTTAAATTTTATATTAGATATAATGTTCTAAATGATATATTTATATTTTATGCAGTAAATTTTTAATTTAGCAGAGACAAGCCAATCATAATATCCATCCTAATGCAAGGATTGAACAGCGATAGTTGATCGAGTTATTCCCTATGTGGCTTTCGAATCAAGTATGATTTATATTTAATTGTGAGATACATTAATTTTTGATACATATTTAATATCAGATAACTCAACAGTACTTCATATCATTTTTTTTAGATATCAAAGATGATGGAGAGAAATAATTTAGATGAACTAATAGCTCTTGCTCGAGGACCTAACAAAATTGTGAATAGATATAACGGTTTCATAATTAATGGCTTTAAATTTCATACTAGAGAATGGGAGAAATTTAGAAAAATACAGAATAGTGGTGTTATGGTGGAAGCAGATGGAAAATCCTATTATGGTGCACTTAAAGATATCTATGAGTTGGATTATTATGAAAAATTTAAAGTAGTATTATTTTGATGTGATTGGGTAGACATAAACTCACCAAGGGGTTTGAAACAAGATGCAAATGAATTTACACTTGTAAATTTTTCAAGGTTGATACACACTGGTATGTTATTGAAGGATGACCCATTCATTTTTTCATCTCAAGCTTGTCAAGTATTTTATGTACAAGATGCAAAAAGATAAAGATTGGTTTACTATCATCAAAACAAAACCTAAAAACTTATATGATATGAGAAACCAAGTGGAGGATGATGACGATGACACTTATACACAATGTATGCCCTACAATTTTGTGCCACCTGATGTTTTAAATGCTACGACGACGTTGGTTAGGACAGAATTTGAAGGAAACACTACTGCTTGATTGTTACTGGTCATAATTATTTATGATGTATATAATTTGCATTAATTATTGTGTTATTTTACTCCATATATTAACTGATTCTACCTTTTATTTATATAAATGCTAGATGACATCATGCGTCGCAGGGGATGATATGTTGGTGTGTAGTTCTAGTTTTCACAAACAGAGGCCGGTATGTCTTCTTCAGCATAGTAGTTTGAGGCCAGTTCAGCTGCACAACATTTCGAGCCCTATCCTTCTTCATCATCAGTACAACACGATCCTCCTGTTCATCAGTCAGATGATGAGATACACGTGCAGGGTATATATTATCTTTCATGTAATTTTATTTTTATTTTATTTTATGTATATTTATGATATCGTTACTTTTATGTATTTTTTGCAGACGGATCCAGGAGAGTACGTCCCAGACGCAGACCTACAATAGTACGAGATGTGTGGCAGATGCATGAGGGCGAGAGAATTGTTGTAGAGTGCAATCAGCTAGGTCAGCCAATTAGGAAAGCTGCTTGCTTATTGACTTCATTTTTGGGGATTGTTGCTCGGAGGCCTTAGCTATGTCCGTTGGGCTATGCAAAATAGAATGACATGCTTCCAACGTACAAAGTTGAGCTCCTCTGAGTTATAGAGGTAATGAATTGATGTTCATACTATATATTAATTGTTAATCACTTATATAATTTATTTCATTTAACTTTTTTTTTTATAAGCAAGTTTGTTCTCCCTCCATCCACTCATGATTTTGTAATGAAGTCTCTCAACCGCAAATGAAAAGAATATAGAGCACAATTGAAGAGGGACTATATGAGACAGGGTATGACAGAGGAGGAGGTTGCTAGAAATTATCCTCCTGATGTTCCCCCTCATCAGTGGATGGAGTTGGTTTATTATTGATTTTCCAAGAGGGCACAGGTATATTATCTGCTCATTATCTTTTCTTTTAAATATTTTATAAAAATATTGATTTATATTATATATTATATATTATATGTATAACAAGTTCTTTACTTTATTTTACAGACTTATTCTGCTATTGGTAGAGCTACACGAGCCACTCAGTCTGTTCCTCATACATCAGGGTCGAAGAGTTATGTACGACTCTGATAGGAGTTTGTATGTTCCTTAAACTTTTATAATTAATTTTTAATTTTTATATTAAAATATTTATATAACTAATATCATTATGTATCGTGGACCATGTCTGTATCATGATACTCATATATTTTTTTAAATTGTTATAACTGTTTGCTTAAAATTAAAATTATTTGTGTAGGTGGATGAGTATGGGAGGGAATCCGATAAAGTGGAGTTCTACCGGATGACTCATACTCATCAGGATGGTACTTTTGTTCGAGATGAGTCGAGAGATTTATATGTACGATATTATTAATATTCTATTTTTTGTAATGATTTTAATTTAATTTTGTTAGCTATTAATGTATAACTCTTATTTTTAAAATAAATACAGGAGAGGGCTACATCTCTCATTGCGGAGCGTGACGACGAGTTTGCAGCATCTACGCAGCAAAGCCATATCAAGGCCGAAGTGTTCACAGAGTTGATGGGACCAGCGCACTACGATCGAGTGAGGGGTTATGGAGTAGGAGTCACCCCCACTCAGTTATCTGAGGTTAGTAGATATACGCAGCATACTGCAGTAGATGCTCAGGATTCACGTGTCCGCAAACTCGAGGTGGAGATACAGGAGATTAGATAGAGTCTTGCCACTGAGATGGAGGAGATGCGACAGAGCCATGCCGAGATGCAGGCCATGAGGGGACAGATTGATTGGCTTACATCTTTATTAGAGATGTATGGCCTATCTCAGGTAAACACATATTATTAAATATATATTTTTATATTAATTTAATGATCTATATATTTTTATTTATAGATATACAAATCAAGCTTTTCATATGTTTCTTGTAGGCTTCTGGCACATCAGGCACCCATCGAGACAGCGGCACGTCACGTGGAGACAGCGACGACCATCCACCTGCAGATTGACATCATTTTATTTTTATTGTAGTCTTATATTTTCTATATGCTTTTAGTTAGGTTGAACTCTTGATTGTAATGAACGATTAGTACTTTGTTTTTATTTATATAAAATAATATCTTTTGATTTGGTTAAATTTGCTATTGAAGTTTGCTTTTGGTGTGAATGATGGTGATTGTACAGGTTTATGTTTAAATAATTGATATAATTATGTACAGGAATATATGTATTCTTTTTTTTATATATAAAACCTATATTTTTTTTTGTTAAAAAAATTAACGATGTTTATAAGCATCGTTACTAGACTGATTAACAACGCTTATAAGCATCGCTAGTGACTTAACTGCCGATGCTTCAAAAAGCATCTTGGTAGAGTGAAGGATGCATGGTCATTAATGATGCTAAAAAGCATCGATAAAATTTAATTTTACGATGCTTTAAAGCATCGTTAGAAAATATTGTGACGCTTTTAAAAAGCATCGACACTTTTTGTCTCCACTCTTATATAGGCGACGCTTTCGCGACGCTTTTTGAAGCATCGTAAAGCTTATTTCTAACGCTTATTAGCATCGTAAAATACCTTTTATAACGTCGCCTTTTACCATTTTCACTGTAGTGTAACCCTTTTGCTGTACCATCAGAACCCAACAGTGGTATCAGAGCCTATCTTGATTTATGTAATCAAAGATTAAATTATTATCTCGATTGTGATCAAGCATGAGTTTTTGGTTTGGTTCAAGTCGGGTCAAGGGTTGAACCCGATTGAACATCCAAATCCTATCATGTCTTAGAAATATATTTTAAATATAAAATGCATAATGTATGTGTTATATTTTCTTAGTAGCTTAGTACTCTAATTGAAGTTCATCACCAGACCGTCCGGTCATAAGAGCAAGTAGGATTTAGAGATCCTCTCTTCCTATTCAATAGGATACTCTTATGGCGTGTAGGGGTGCCACTATGATGTTCCAAGAAAAAGAACCATGAAAAGAGTGTTTTATATTCATGCATGTTATTAGAACTTCATGCATATATGATATGCTTGAGATGTTTAGTTATAATCATATTGTATGATTCTGCTTCCATATCTTAGAGATATGATAAGATGCCATAATTAGTTGTTATGATTATTAAGATACAACTATTATAGTGCATTCTTGTGATAGATTGAATTAGGATGTATTTGAGATCATTAAAGCCCTCATAAAAATTATATTAAGTCATAGTGTTGTGAACCAGAAGCTGACCTATTTTTTTAAATCAATTAATTAATTGGAGTCTAAGGAGTGTTTCAAGTGTGGTGGTTATTTAATTGGTTCTATTGCTGGCTGGCCAATTTTATTGGTGTCTAAGAAAAGCAATGGAGGGACCCCCACCAATCTTAATACTTTTTTGGCCAATTAGATTAGTATGAATCTTGAATGAAGGTAACTTAGTGTTTTAAACACTACTAAGGGCCTTCCTTCATGCTAGGTTAATGTTACATCATGAACTATGGCTAGTTTGTTGTGTTGCCATAAGGTTTGTCATAAGGATTGATATAACATAATTTTGGTGCATAAAAGATGCTTACGGCAATTTTGGATATACTGCTTTGTTGTGCTAATACAAGGATAATTATATTCGATTTTGACTGTATTGAAATGAAGGATCTTACTTAACTAAAATATTATAGTTTATTGTATTAACACAAGGCTAATAATATTTTAGAGGCCAAGATAAAATATTGAGAATTGCATGAGATGTAATAGAAAAGAGTTTCCTACCTATGAACTCATAAGGATTTATTGTGTTAATACAAGATCGTTGTGAGGAATTAGGATCTTAATCCTACTAAAATAAATATAAAATATATCTCGTTTACCATAGGAGAGGGCTATGGTATCCGATAAAATAGTGGGAGATATAACTAGTTTAAAAGTCTTCATCTAGTTATGCATGTCAAACATGAGTGGTCTGCTTATACTATTATTTTTATGTAGATTTAAGTCTACATTATGGCTTCTTTATTTTCACCCCATGATATCATAAATAAAACTATGTTGACTGATACAACTATGTAGATTGGTTAAGAAACTTACAAATTAGGTTTATATTAGAAAAGAACTTCGATATTCTGGATATTTTTGACCCTAAATTGATCAGTAATAATGAGAAGATAATGATGTTCGTATGGATATTATTTATAAAAAATTTAGACATTGAGAGTATAATTACAAGAATTATCTTGCAAGATTGAAGTAGGGTGCAAGTGTAACACCAAAAGATATGTATATGATACAGACCTATTTTTTATTGAGTGATTCAGACTCTGATATTTGGATATTAGATACCATCTGTGGATCACACATTTATAATTTATTACAGTGATTATAGAATATCAAAGGTCTGAAAAGAGGTGACCTCGAGCTTTATAGCGCAAGTGGAGAGTCTATTAGTGCAAAGACTGTGGAAACCTATATGCTTGATTTACCTTTAGACAAAAATTTAGAATTAAAAGACTGTTATTACATGCCAAAGGTCATTAAAAATATTATTTCTATACCTTTGTTGTTAAAACAAGATTATGAAATAAAGCTAATAAAAAATGGATGCTCCATTTTTTTTAAATTAATTTTATGGTAGTAGTTATATTGATAATAATCTTTTAATTCTTGCACTCAATAAAAATATTTTTTATATTAAAAAAAATATGAAAAGAAAGAGAGAAAATATGAATGTCACATATCTCTGGCATTGTCGCTTTGGTCATATTAGTGAGTCAAGGATAAATAAGTTATACAAAGAAGAATTCTTTGATCCAAATGATTATGAATCATTGGGGATTTATAAATCTTGTCTCATGGGTAAAATGACCAAGACTTCATTTTCTTAAAAAAGAGAGAGGACAAGTGAGTTGTTAGCTCTAGTACATATAAATGTATATGGACTAATAACAACTCAGGTCAGAAGAAGATACTCCTATTTTATTACCTTTACAGATGATTTATTAAGGTTCGGATATGTGTATCTTATGAAACATAAATTTGAAGCTTTTGATAAGTTCAAGGAGTATCAAGGTATGGTCGAGAAATAAACTGAAAAAAGTATCAAAGTTCTTCGATCTGATTGAAGAGGAGAGTACTTATCTAGTAAATTTCTTGATCATCTTAAAAGTAAAGATATTCTCTCTGAATGGACCCCTCCTTATACACCTCAGTTAAATGGTGTAGCAGAAAGGACGAATCGCACTTTAATGGATATGGTGCGGTTTATGATATGCTTCACCGATCTCCCAATATCTTTCTAGGGATAATGTCCTAGAGACTGCCACATATATATTAAACAAAATACCTTCAAAGTCTATTGCAAGCACTCCATATGAGATATGAAATGGAAAGAAGCCTAATCTTAAACATCTTAAGACTTTGGATTGTCCTACTTATGTCAAAAATATTTTTGGACATAAGCTTAATGCTAGATCAGACCAGTGTAGGTTTGTAGAGTATCTTAATGAAATTAATGAATATTATTTCAACCATCCTACTGAACAAAAGGTGTTTGTTAGTAGGCACACCACTTTTTTAAAATATGAATTTATCCAAGAAGGAGGCAGTGGGAGAAATATTGAATTTATAAAAGTTCATGATCTACAAATCGATCCAGAAATATCAGTGGTTGGACCACAAGAAGATTCTCAATCAAAAGTACCCAAGGATGATGTACATGTTGGGAAATGTGTCCCAAAAAGTCAATCGTCAAGCTGTTGACGGTTGAGCAACCAAGTATTGTAATTGATTTGTTAATAAATAAAATATATTTGGCATTTTCATCATAAGCTTTCATCTTCTAATGAACTCCGTTGTTATGATGAAGTCCTTAAGACTATTTAGATTCGATAAAGAGAGGATTTATCGATTAGTCCTTAAAACTGTTCACGACCAAATGATAGGCTGTTAATAAGGACGACAGCTTCTATTGAGCATAAGTCACTGTAGGCCATATGGGTTGGTTGTCCTCTTAACCAAAGAGTGTGGAGACACTGGTATGGCATATAGGTGAGATGTAAGGGTACATCGTCATTGAACATGACCAACTCCAGAGTATTCTACTGTCGAGAATGTCTTTGATGGGATATAGGTATAAGTGTCCCTTAGACCTGAGATCGCCTCAGTGACTTGCAAGCAACTCACTGTGCTTTGGTACTGGACTAACTGAATTTTTAATTCAGGGATTGAAGGCTTCTGAGCACAGTCAAGTACTTACGAAGTCAGAGTATGATCGAGATGGGATTGACCACTCCAAAAGTTGGAGAAGAATGAGTCGCTGTATTTCAATTTAGCAAAATCTTGGCCAGGATAATCCGTCAGATGGATTTGATATTTTGAAATATAAAAGCCCTCTCCCAGGTCTCTCCCACATTCACAAAAGGTTTCCTCTCTTCTTTCTTACATGGAAGTTGGTTTGGATCAAATCAAAAAGGAATAAGTTTGGATTTCGAATTCTATGAGATAGAGTTTTAGAAATCTAAAACTCTTTCAATTTTGCACCGAATTTATCCAAATTTTTTTTGAAATTTTTATGGCTTTTAAGGTACATATTATGCACCCTTTTTTGGTGATCCATGTATGAAAATATGGAGGAGGTGCTCAAGAGTTGGGCGCCCCTTAACTTGCCATGTTTGGATAAGCCTTGACTAGGTATTTGACCTAGACAAGGACTCTATCATATCTCTCTGTATAAAATGAGTTTTTTTATAAAATTTTAGATAAAGATAGATATTTGAGAGATTTTTATGCCATCCAAAAATTAGAGAGAAAGACCTTTGGGTCATGGAGATATAAAAGATGCAAGTTAGGGTGTCTAGAGAGAAAAACGTGAAGAAGAAGAGGGTCTTCTTCTAGGTTTTTTGTTTTCATATCTTTCCTCCCTCCATCTTGAGTTTCCTGAGAGCATCTCAGATCTGAAACTCCTCATTTTACTTTTCATCTTTGGAAGAGTGCAAATCAAGAAGAAGGAGGTACCTGATCAACCATCAAAGAAGGATCAGCGCAGTACTAGCATACTGTGCTGATTTCCTGAAGCAGGACTTCTGATCGAGATTCGTGGGCTCGTGTGGACGACTCCTAGAGGCTGGATGCGTGTGCGGCTTGCAACATCATCCTTAAGCCTGGATCAGCGAGGTTAGAGCATCTAACTTGCAAGGTAATAGATCTGATCTATTGTTTAATACATACATTAGATGTGGTATAGAAACATGTTGATATGATCAACATGTAGTTCATGCTATATTTATATATTTTAATTTCTAATTTAATACTATATAATAATCATGTAATAGAATCTTAGATCTAGGGATTCTCTGGTTTTAGAAAATAAATTTTGATTTATTTTAGTCTTCCGTTGTATGATCTTGAAAAAGTTTCAAGATCTAACCCTGAAACCCTAGATCTGGTTCCTACAATTGGTATCAGAGCCTAGATTCTTTATTACATGATTATTTATACATGTTTAGATTATTTTTTAAATTAGATCTAATTTATAATCTGATTATTAAATCTAAAATTAAAATTTTAGATCAATCACAAACTGCAAGGTTGTCCTGCTGTAAGGTTTACCCCTTACAGTGCAAAGGTTGTCCTAGTTTGTGTAGATCTAGCTTTAATCATAAATTTGTTAGATATGATATAGATTAAATTTATGATTTATTAGATTTAAAAGATATTTAAATCTGAAATAAAATCTCTTTGTTAATAATTTTTGTGCAAAAAAATTGTTTAAAGTTGAAATTGTTTCAATTACATGAACCTATTTAGATTAGATCTAAAGTAGTTTCATGTTTATTTCACTTGTATCTTGATTATGAATCAAACATGCAATATGGTTGGTAGAATCATATTGTAAAATTATTTTACGTATATGAAAATTATTTTTTGAAAAGTCGAACCCAACCCTCAGCCCAAAACTTAATTAAGAATTAAGAAGTTGTTTGATTAGGTTCTAGGATTGTGAATTGAAGAACCTAAGACATAAACCATAACACATTGGGTTAATGGGTTAGTGGGAATTAGGTCCATTAATTGGGTTAGACCTATGGTTAGATTAAAGATGGACTTAATTAGAGAATTGACTAAATCTAATCAATTGTTGTCTTAGATTAGGTCAAGGATTCTCTAGATCAATTACAATAGTTGTAGTTGGTCAAGTTCATGTCTTTAACGAGAACCAAATGGACTTGATTCTTAGCTAAACAGTCTAGCATGAACTGTTAGGTTGATCTAATCGAAACTAATTAAACCAGTTGGTGTCTAAGGTAAACCAGACCGATGGTTTTTAATTGGGAGCTCGCTTACCTGGCCATTTCTGATGGTGTCTAAGGCAAGCTTTGGCAGACCCTCCCACTGATCGAACTTACCTGGCCTCTTGGTGAAATTATGTTTTGATCGGATCACTTGACTATTCGAGCTGACCCATGTCAGCTAGGTAAATTAGTGTGACTGATTTAGGTGCTCCTAGACCAGCCCTTTTAATGGTCTCCCTTAAGCTGACTTGGTGAAGCCAGTGGGAGGATCATGATAAGTTGGTTCATCTGATCTCATCCTCTAAATTATTTAAATCTTCTAAAATTATTAGGTCCTTAAAATGATAAAGTTATGGAGATAACTGAGTCATAGCCTCCCATTAAAGTGTTTGATAATGAGTCTATTAACTCAATAATCATTGCAGACCCAAAGGCCTGGTGCTTGTTGACTAATGGAATTATCACTCATCATATGACGACTTGAAAGTATCTCTCTAATGGTGGTTAGGTGAGCCAACCAAAGTTGGGCTTAATCATTCGTTGGTTAGATACACCAAGTATGATCATGTTAATGGTTGGACCTAACCAGATACTTATAGTGGAGGCCAAAGCCTACTGATTAGGTTTCTGGAGCAAAATTAAAATTACTAGAAATTGTTTAGAGAAACAATTGGTTATGAACCTACCCTTAGATGTACATGGGTTGACCAACCAAAGTTGGGCTTGTGTGCAGTCTAAGTGGATTCTAGTACCCGCTAAGGAATTAGGGTAATTCCTCGAGTTGGAGGTAGAGGCTACCAATTCGAATAAAATAGTGGGAGAAACCTTTTGATTAAAGTCTAAATCTTTAGGTTTAATGAATCAATTACTAATTAGGTTATGATTTTCTTTTGTGCAGATATGGCCACTTCCCTATCGCTCCGATCATTGTTGGACAATGATAAGTTGGTGGGACCCAACTTCGGTAGCTAGTACCGAAAGTTGAAAATAGTCCTGGAGCATGAATGGATCCTATATGTGATAATGGATCCTGCACCTAAGGAGCCAGCTGTCAATGCACGTGGAACAGTCAGAGACACTTACCAGAAGTGGCTCAGTGACCGGACCATGGTGTGCTGTATCATGCTGGCTGCTATGAGCGACGAGTTCAGTCACAGATTCGAGACGGCTCAGCCAAAGGACATGCTTCAAGTGTTGGAGGATGCCTTTGGCACACCCGATGATGTGGAGAGGCATAAGACTAGTTGTGCCATCTTCAACGCCAAAATGCGGGATGGTGCCTCTGTCACTGATCATGTATTATACATGATCGAGCTGATGGAATGATTGAGCAAGCTCGGCTTTCCCTTGCATGAGTAGCTTGGGAAAGATGCAATACTGAACTTGCTGCCCAAGTCTTATCTCCCATTCCTCACTCATTATAGAATGACAAAGCCTGAAGTAAACTACCACGGATTACTGGGGTTGCTTCAGAACTTTGAGAAAGATCACCAACTCCATAAGGAGTTAACTTAGTGGGAGGTTCGTCTTCTGGTTCTCGACCCTTTGAGAAAGGGAAGAAGAACAAGAAGAAGAAAGTGAAGAAGGTGCAAGTTCAGGCTGGGACATTTGTGCAGTGTCAGACCAAAAAGATCAAACCCGATAAGAGTCAAGCTGAATGCTTCTTTTGCAAGAAGCGGGGGCACTGGAAGAGGAACTGTCCCCAGTACATTGCCTCCCTAGACCCGAACAGGCAGAGAAGCAGCAAGTTATTACTGGGCAAGGTATTTATATGATAACTCCTTGCAATTTCTCTATTTGTGATATAACTGACTGGGTATTGGATACCGGTAGCCCTTACCATATTTGCAATTCATTGCAGGGATTGCAGGTCAGTAGGAGATTCGAGCAAGGCGAGAGGTTCCTGAACGTTGGAGATGGAAGACCAGTTTCAGTTCTAGCATTAGGAATCTTGAAACTTGTATTTGAATCCCATATCATTGTTCTTAATGATTTTTATTTCTGTCCCAGTTTCTTTTTAAATGTCATTTCTGTAGACCTTCTGGCCAAAAATGATTATGAAATTTCAATAAAGAAATAAATTTATAATATCATTAAGAATGGTGTTACTATTTTTTGTGGACATTTGAACAATGATGTGTATATGTTATCACAATCTGTTAATGTAGTCTATTCAACTGGCAAGCATCCTAGATTAGATAGTGTGTCAGATATCTACTTATGGCACTGTAGGCTAGGTCATATAAACAAGAACAGAATAAACAGGTTGACTCAAGAGGGAATCCTCGAAGTCAGTGATTGTGAATCACTTCCAACCTGTGAGTCTTGTCTTCTTGGTAAAATGATCAAGTCACCTTTTACTGGAAAAGGTGAGAGAGCTACTGAGCTCTTGGGCCTAGTACATACTGATGTATGCGGGCCCATGAGCACCAGTGCTAGAGGTGGATATTTCTACTTCATAACTTTCACGGATGACCTATCCCGATATGGATATGTCTATCTGATGAAACATAAGTCAGATTCATTTGAAATGTTCAAACAATTCTGAAGTGAAGTAGAAAAACAAACTGAGAAGAGTATTAAAACTCTTCGATCTGATCGAGGAGGAGAATACCTTTCTAGTGAATTTCTCACATATCTAGGAGAGAATGAGATTTTCTCCCAATGGACTCCTCCAGGAACACCACAGCATAATGGTGTGTCTGAAAGGAGGAATCAGACTCTGTTAGATATGGTCCGATCCATGATGGGTTTTGCTAGCTTGTCGATATCCTTCTGGGGATATGCACTCGAATCGGCCTGTTATCTGTTAAATAGGGTTCCAAGTAAGTCTGTAATTAAGACTCCATATGAGATATGGACAGGGCGTAAGCCAGTACTTTCACACCTTAGGGTCTGGGGGTGCCCGACCTATGTCAAATGATTAGTCACAGACAAACTTGGACCTAGGTCTGACAAATGCTATTCATAGGGTACCCCAAAGAGACAAAAGGATATTTTTTCTACCATGCTGATGAACAAAAGGTGTTCATCAGCCTTAAGGCAATCTTTTTAGAAAAGAAGTTCCTTGGTGAAGGAACCGTTACCTCTAAGGTTGAACTTGATGAAGTTCAACAGGTAGAAAAACCGACACCAATAGCTGAACCTGAGTCGGATATGATTAGATCAGATCTGGAGCCCAATATACCTACACCATTAAGGCGATCCGGTAGAGTACCGCATCAGCCGGACAGATACTACGATTTCTTGATCTGGAACGGTGATCCCATCGAACTTGATGAGAATAATGAGGATCCGATCACCTATATGGATGCAATGCAGAGATCTGATTTTGAGAAATGGCTTGAAGCCATGAAATCCGAAATGGAGTCTATGAAGGTCAACGATGTATGGACATTGGTTGACCCACCTGAAGGGGTTAAACCCATTGGGTGTAAATGGGTCTTCAAAAGGAAGAGGGGCACAGACAGAAAGGTGAAGACCTATAAAGCCCGTCTGGTCACCAAGGGGTATCGTCAACGTTATGGTATTGACTATGACGAGACATTTTTTCCTGTGGCAATGCTTAAATCCATTCGGATAATGCTTGCAATAGCTGCCCATCTGGATTATGAGATCTGGCAGATGGATGTAAAGATAGCTTTCCTGAATGGAGAGCTGACTGAAGAGGTGTATATGATACAACCTGAGGGGTTTACATCCACAAATGAGTCCAAGGTGTGCAAGCTTCAGAGATCCATTTATGGATTGAAGCAAGCTTCTCAGAGTTGGAACATGCATTTTGATAAGGTGATCAAAACATATGGCTTCATTAAGAATGGAGAAGAGCCCTGCATCTATAAATGGGCAAATGGTCCAGTTGTGGTATTCCTTGTCTTGTACGTGGATGACATTCTCTTAATCGAGAATGACATCCCCGCACTACAGAGAATAAAAGTTTGGTTGTCATCACAGTTCTCCATGAAGGACTTGGGTGAAGCATCCTACATCCTAGGGATGAAGATCTATAGGGATAGATCTAAAAGGATGCTTGGGTTATCCCAGTCTATGTACATAGACACTGTGCTGAAGAGGTTCAGCATGGAGAATTCCAAGAAGGGCTATCTACCGATAGGCCATGGAATTTCTCTCTCTAAGAAGGATTGTCCGACAACTTCTGAAGAGAGAGAGCGTATGAGTAAAGTCCCATATGCTTCAGCCGTGGGATCTATCATGTACGCCATGACATGTACAAGACCAGATGTGGCATACTCACTAGGAGTAGTGAGTAAATACCAATCTGATCCTGGAGAAAATCACTGGAAAGTGGTTAAAGCCATCCTTAAGTATTTGAGAAATACTAAGGACCAATGGTTGGTTTATGGCGAGTCAGATCTGAAACTTGTGGGGTTCACAGACTCCAGCTTCCAATCTAACCATGATGACAGCAGGAGCGTGTCGGGTTATAAGTTTACTCTGAATGGTGGAGCCATCTGTCGGAAGAGTTTCAAGCAGCATACTGTGGCAGACTCTGTTTGTGAAGCAGAGTACATCGCAGCATCGGATGCCGTGAAGGAAGCTGTGTGGCTGAGGAAATTCATCAACGAGCTCGGAGTAGCACCCTCCCTCGATGGTCCGGTCCTGCTCTACTGCGACAGCACTGGTGCCATAGCTCAGGCGAAGGAACCCAAAGCACATCAACGGACGAAGCACATCTTGCACTGCTTCCACCTGGTCCGGGAGATCATGGATCGAGGTGATGTCGACCTTCAGAAGATCGATGGAAAGGAGAACCTAGCCGACCCCTTCACTAAAACCCTGGCGATAAAAAAGTTCGACAACCACAAGTCGAAGATGGGTATTAGATACTGTGCCGAGTGGCTTTAGGACAAGTGGGAGTTGTTGGGAAATGTGTCCCAAAAAGCCAATCGTCAAGCTATTGACGGTTGAGCAACCAAGTATTGTAATTGATTTGTTAATAAATAAAATAGATTTGGCATTTTCATCATAAGCTTTCATCTTCTAATGAACTCCGTTGTTATGATGAAGTCCTTAGGACTATTTAGATTCGATAAAGAGAGGATTTATCGATTAGTCCTTAAAACTGTTCACGATCAAATGATAGGCTGTTAATAAGGACGACAGCTTCTATCGAGCATAGGTCGCTGTAGGCCATATGGGTTGGTTGTTCTCTTAACCAAAGAGTATGGAGACACTGGTATGGCATACAGGTGAGATGTAAGGGTACATCATCATTGAACGTGACCAACTCCAGAGTATTCTGCTGTCGAGAATGTCTCTGATGGGATATAGGTATAAGTGTCCCTTAGACCTGAGATCGCCTCAGTGACTTGCAAGCAACTCACTGTGCTTTGGTACTGGACTAACTGAATTTCTAATTCAGAGATGGAAGGCTTCTGGGCACAGTCAAGTACTTGCGAAGTCAGAGTGTGATCGAGATGGGATTGACCACTCCAAGAGTTGGAGAAGAATGAGTCGCTGTATTTCAATTTAGCAAAACCTTGGCCAGGATAATCCATCAGATGGATTTGATATTTTGAAATATAATGTAGACAACCTGATCAGAGTTGACAGTTGAACTCTGGGGTGTCCTATGATTATTTTGGTCAAGGGGATGAATTATATGAAAACTATATCCGCATGGGTTCTAAGAATGTTGTTCTACACATTCGACCTATCCGATCGTCGGGTACCATTGCTAAATGATCACTTTGATTGGTATAAAAATTTATTCCTATGCTACCGGCTTAGGTTTGGATCTATGAGGTCACACACATTAGAGTTCATGATCCGATCGGATGGTTGATCAACGATTAAGAATCGTTCTAGGGTTAAATGATCAATACGATTGACATTTAACCCAGTGCAAGTATTGCAGGAGGATCGATTAGCAATTCGATTGCTAATTGGCTTAATTTGATTAAGCCAATGGGCTGAGATTAAGTCTAATTAAATATAATTTAATTATATTTATTTTAGACTTGATTGGATCAAGTCCAATTGGTTTATTGGATAAGCCAAGTGCAAGGAAAAACTAGTCCTAGTTCAACTAGGACTTAGGTCAATCTAATTTCTAATTTGATTAGAAAATTAAATCAGATTTAAATCTAATTTAATCTGATTAAATTAGATTCTTAATTGGGTTGAGATCTATTTTAATTAGGTGATCTAATTTTGGTTTGATTTAGTTTGGAAAACCAAATTAAAACAATTCATAAGATAGAATCCTAATAAGACTAGGATTCCACCTTGCGCCACATAAGCCTTCCCCACGCCCTCTCTCTTATTCAACGTCAATCTCTACTTATTTTGTGTAACAAAAGCCCTCTCCCAGGTCTCTCCCACGTTCACAAAAGGTTTCCTCTCTTCTTTCTTACATGGAAGTTGGTTTGGATCAAATCAAAAAGGAATAAGTTTGGATTTCGAATTCTATGAGATAGAGTTTTAGAAATCCAAAACTCTTTCAATTTTGCACCGAATTTATTCAATTTTTTTTTGGAATTTTCATGGCTTTGAGGGTACATATTGTGCACCCTTTTCTGGTGATCCATTCATGAAAATATGGAGGATATGCTCAAGAGTTGGGCGCCCCTTAACTTGCCATGTTTGGATAAGCCTTGACTAGGTATTTGACCTAGACAAGGACTCTATCATATCTCTCTGTATAAAATGAGTTTCTTCATAAAATTTTAGGTGAAGACAGAAATTTGAGAGACCTTTGTGGAATCCAAAAATCAGAGAGAAATACCTTTAGGTCATGGAGATATAAAAGATGCAAGTTAGGGTGTCTAGAGAGAAAAACGTGAAGAAGAAGAGGGTCTTCTTCTAGATTTTTTGTTTTCATATCTTTCCTCCCTTCATCTTGAGTTTCCTGAGAGTGTCTCAGATCTGAAACTCCTCCTTTTACTTTCCATCTTTAGAAGAGTCCAAATCAAGAAGAAGGAGGCACCTGATCAACCATCAAAGAAGGATCAGCGCAGTACTAGCATACTGTGCTGATTTCCTGAAGCAGGACTTCTGATCGAGATTCATGGGCTCGTGTGAACGACTCCTAGAGGTCGGACACATGTGCGGCTTGCAACATCATTCTTAAGCCCGGATCAGCGAGGTTAGAGCGTCTAACTTGCAAGGTAATAGATCTGATCTATTGTTTAATACATACATTAGATGTGGTATAGAAACATGTTGATATGATCAACATGTAGTTCATGCTATATTTATATATTTTAATTTTTGATTTAATGCTATGTAACAATCATGTAATAGGATCTTAGATCTAGGGATTCTTTAGTTTTAGAAAATAAATTTTAATTTATTTTAGTCTCCCGCTGTATGATCTTGAAAAAGTTTCAAGATCTAACCCTGAAACCCTAGATCTGGTTCCTACAGTACATCCACTATACGCACCTCCTCTCTGAAAGTTTGATAGAGTGTGTCAAGCATCTCTGAGATATAATTTTGTCATTGAGAATAACAATTCTATCAACATTATTCAGGATGTTGATCCACTGACCTATTCGAAAGCTGTCATGAGTAAGGACTCAGACAGATAGCTGGAAGCTATGAAATCTAAGATGGACTTGATGAATACCAACTAAGTGTAGACCTTGATTGATGCACCTGAGGGTGTGACCCCAATATAAGGTGCAAGTGGGTCTTCAAAAGGAAGATCAGAGTAGATGGCCAAGTAGAAACCTACAAAGCTAGGTTAGTGGCGAAAGATTTCAGTCAAAGGTAAGGAATTGACTATGATGAAACCTTCTCACCAGTGGCTATGCTCAGGTTTATCCAAATTTTGCTTGTAGTAGTGGCATACTATGATTATGAAATCTGGCAGATGGATATCAAGATCATTTTTTTTAATAGTAATCTAGAGAAAAAGGTCTATATGACTCAGCCAGAGGGATTTGTCTCAAATGGTAGAGCAAATCAAGTATGCAAGCTAATGAGATCCACTATGGATCGAAGCAGATTTCGAGAAACTAGAACATTCGATTTGATATGACAGTCAAAGAGTTTTGCTTTATCAAAAATATGGATGAACTATGTGTATACAACAAGACAAGTGGGAGTATTATTATCTTCTTGGTTCTGTATGTTGGTGACATACTGCTCATTGAGAATAATATATCAATGATACAATCGGTCAAGACTTAGCTATCGAATAAATTTTTCATAAAAGACTTGGGTGAAGCATCCTATATACTGGATATAAAGATCTATAGAGATAAATCTAAAAGGATGTTAAGCTTATCCCAATCACGGCACATAGATCTCATATCAAAGAGATTTAATATGAAGACAAGTAAGAGGTTACCTACCTGCAAGTCATGATATATGTCTCTCTAAGACAATGTGTCCTAAGACACCAGAAGAGAGGAAAAGGATGAATGAAATCTCTTATGCTTCAGCTGTGGGATCAATTATGTATGCCATGCTATGTACCAAGCCTGATGTAGCTTATGCTTTGGGCATAGCTAGTAGATTTTAGACTGATCCAAGGAAGGATCATTAGAAAATAGATGATAACAAGTCAATATTAAGGTATGTGTTTATCCTAAATGATGAGATAGTGAGTTGGAAGAGTTTCAAGCAATAGATAGTAGCTGACTCGACTACTGAGCCAGAGTATGTTGCTACTAGTGAAGCCATTAAGGAAGTTATCTGGATGAAGAAACTCATCATGGATTTAAGAGTCGTTCCTAAGATTGAAGGACTGGTGTCACTCTAAAGTAATAACACTGGGGCCATTATTCAAGATAAGGAACCTAGGTCTCATTATAGATCCAAACACATCCTCAGACATTTCCATCTCATTAGAGACAAAATGTTATCCTTAAATGAGTAGACAGAAAGAACAATACAGCAGACCCATTCACTAAGGCCATACCACAGCAGCTATATAATTATCATCATGATTATATGAGATACAAAGGCGATTGACTTTAGTGCAAGTGGGAGATTGAAAGAAAAGTGCCCTATAAACCATCGCAAGTGTGTTGCGATGGAACTTTTTTTACAATTTTTCAACTCATGAAATGACATTCATTATTATTTGAAGCATTGATTCATCATATTAGCTGCATCTTATTATGTCTAAGATTATGATGAACCCCAAAGATTAGAATAACGATTTTAGGAGACATGAATTGATCATGCTAGTGAGACCTAAAATCCTAATATTAAATATTCTTGGTCGTAGGAGCATTGAGTCGGAGATCAATATTTTGGATAGACTGGCACATTCTATATATGCTCAATGAAGAGGGTGGCAGATCTCACTAGCCACTTATGTGAGACACTAATACAAGAATGTGAGTGCTCATTTGATAAATGAGTTCACTAAATTGACTCGATGAAAGAGAATATCTTATGAAAGTCTTATTTGTATATCAAAGATGATTCTCTAAGTGGAAGTTGTACAAGTGATCTTTAGATCTGAAACTACCATGGAATCTTATGCACATAAACCCATATTTTGACTCATACCCAGACATAGTATTAAGACATGTACGGAATGTTCTGGATATGGTGGAGTGTGTATGAAGGTTGTGAGTAGGTCAATATGGAATTGATCACTCCTAGTAAGAGGAGATCGCATCCTGTGTATTCTCAATCCTAGATAACTCAGAAAAGTCTTTTGGCCAACAGCAGGAAGGAGATTAGAAAGAATTTCTAATTTTTCTTCATTGAAGTCATCATTGGTTAATTAAAAATTGATATGAATATGTGTTTGAGTTTGACATGATTCCATACTAATGAACATATTCAGGGTGCAAGGATGATCGAAGGATTGAATTGCACGATAATTTATCACTAAAGGGTACATTTAGTATTTTCACTAAGTTTTACATCTTCTAGATAATTATAATATATTGCTAGATGTCTATCTTAACTTGTAGATTTTTGATCGAATTAAAAAGTTTAATTCGATCGCCAATTAGAAAGGATTCTAATTGTTGAACTCGGATTAGCTCGATTGGATCTAAATCGATTAGATTGAAATCTAATCAAATTTAGTCAACTTATATCCGGACCTACTACTGACTAGATGTAGAACCCAATGGATCATACACATATAGAAATTGACTAAGGACCTTTTTGAAAAGATTGATTGAAATTTTAGATTCAATCAGGGTTCCGGTAAGCATGCTAGCACGTGTGGAAACCCTTGCTCGTTTGGAGACCAATTTGGTCCCATCCCTTGCTAATTACCTAGCCTAATTTGGTAGACATTTGGGTCAGGTCATGATACCTAGAAGCAGTCTAAATTGGGGCACCACATCCCATGTTAATGCCAAATATGAAGAGTCCAAGTTGTGATGGACTCTTGGTGTAAAACAGGTTCTGCCTACAAGTGTTGGTATGGATAGAAGAAAAAATTTATTTTTTTATAGGATTAAATTATATGTGATAGATTATATCACTCTTTATCCTCTGGTATATATCTCAAAGTATAAGATATATTTTTTCTAAAATTTTTGGAAAAGAAAAAAAATTGGAAAAAGAAGGATGTCTCATGTGCATGCAGAAGTGTCACGTCTCTCCATGATTTGGAGAGTCATTCTCTCTATCAAATACTTTTAGATTGGAACTATTTTTAGTGATAATATTTTAAATTTGATTAAATATTTTTAATAATTTTTATAAAATTTTTTCAGACTTATCTGGATGCCAAACGAAAGCCATAAGTCGGTCCTGATGCCTGCATGCGCGGTAATCAGCACTCACGTGAAGAGGTGCAAGGATAGCATCCTTCTATGAGAATTTTATCACCATTTTTTATTTTTTAGAATTTAGATTGAATATATAATCCATGTCAATTTTTAAGAATTTTTCTGATTTGAGAAGGGATGTGAAAACATCCCTTCTTTGGTTGCATGCGCACAGACCAGGGTGCTGATCGACGTATCATGGATAAGAGTCCTTCTGCTTGAAGGAACTCTTATCTCTGATAATCATATCAGATATATCTTTTGGATAAAGCATATCCCTCTCTTTTGGCATCCCTCTGGTGGCTATAAATAGGTCAGGGCATTGGGTATCCGATGAATCAAAGAGGGATTTCCAATTTCTCTCCTCTTGCTCTCCTTTCTTTCTTACAACTTATCTTAGTTTTAGGACAAGGCTTTGGGATTTAAGACAAAGCCTTATCTGATCCTAACAAGAGTTGTAAAGATTTTAAAGAAGGAGAATCAAAAGTTCAGAGGAGGTTCTAAGAGGGTGAGGTCAGGTTCTTGAAGAAACTTGACCGGTACGAGGCTATTCGAGTTTTAGGGGCTAGAACTCTTGAAGCAAGGGGAAGAAGGAGCACTGTCTTTGGTTCAATTTTCATGTGGATCACCAATAGAGGGTGGACATTTGGATGCCTTGTGAAAATTAGGATTAGCACTACAGGTATTCTTCTTATCCTAATTTATATTTATTATGCTTTGATTATTATAGTCAAGAGTTTCTAGGCATTAGGGCTTCCGGTGCATTGGGTGTTTTGAATGAAAATTTTAAACACCTAATCCTTTCACTGTGCCACCAGAATCTAACACTCACAACCTAGAATTTGATTTTGTACTCCAACATATAGAAAAATTAAACCCTAGGACAAGCTAGCAACACTTGCTATTTTTTCTCACCTCCCTTCTTACTATTTTTCCTCTCAATTTTTTCTTATCTTTTTCTCAATTTTTTTTCAGATTTTTTTTCTTTTATCACACACCAAATAGCTTTGGTTTTCATCCAAAATCTAGTACCCAATCCATATGGGACACCCCATATAAATAGGCTAAGAAGGGATGTGAAGAACCCCCAAAGGGTGCCAACTCTTGGTGCTTCATGTCTTCATGCAGAGAATTAATTCTCTATAACATTAAGTGACACAGAAGAGCCTTCACACAGAAGGACTCTTCCTCTTCTATGCCCCATAAATCTCTCATAAAAAATCAACATGTGATAATTAAGAAACCGAAAGAAAATGAGGAGATGGATAAGTGTTTTCACAAAAAAGGACTCTTCCACTTCTCAATGCAATAAAGGGTGGGCGACAATTATTTTTTGATGTGAAACTTGGTAGGCATAGAGGTCTCTTTCTATACTTGAAACACTTTCAAGTTGAATAAGAGTTCAATAAAAATAGACCCAATCTAATTAGGTCAAAGGCAACATGTCTAGTTTAGTTCAAACACTTTGAACTTAACCAAATTAGGAACTTGGGTTAACACAATGTGCTAGCATATTAAATTAATCCCAAAAATTTATATTAAATCTTAATTAAATTAGATCAAGATCAAATCTCAAAGTGTATGACCCATTGAGTTTCAAATCTGGCCAACAGTGGACACAAACTCTTAACCTAACCCTAATCCGATTAGATTAGATCAGCCAACAGTCCCAATCAACTAGGACTCTTTCTAATTAATTTTTTAATTAAACTCTTTTAATTCTAATGAGTCCACAAGTTAAGATTGATATCTAACAATATATCATGACTATCTGAAAGATTTAAAATTTTGATGAAAAATTATCAAAATAGCCTTCAATGGTAAGTTACCGTGTAATTCAATCTTTCAGTCAAACAACATCTCAAATGAGCTGTGGGCATGAATTTATGTCAAATTCAATTACTTATCTATATGTATCTCGATCAAAAGATGATATTTCAGTTGATGATACATTAGAAACTCTTTTTTAATTATCATCCTACTTTGGCCAAAGACTTCCAAAATTATCGACCTATGAGATCATATTGGATGTTTGCTCCTCTTATTAGGAGTGACTGATCCCTTATTAATCACTCACAACCTCCATGCATACTTCGTCATATCCAGAACATCCTACAAAAAGATCAGAGAATCAAGTTAGGAAGTGAACCAAAATATGGATTCATGCACATAAGGTACCATGATGATCTCAGGTCAAAGGATCACTTACACAACTCCCACTAGAGAATCATCAGCTGACATGTAAATAAGACTCCATCAGATATTCTCTCGTAGGTCTATTCAGTGAACTCATTCTCTAATGAGCACCCACATCCTTATATTAGTATCACCATACAAATGGTTATGAGATCAACCACCCTCATCACTGAGCATACATAGGACATGCCAGTCTTATCGGTATCATCGATCTCTGACTCAATGAATCAATGACTGAAAATATTTTAAGTCATGGCTATCAAGGATTTAGATCCTACTGGCATGATCTCATCATGATCCTAAAACTATTGTCCAAACCTTTAGGGTTCATTATAATCTTAAAAATAATAATAAGATGCAGCATATAATAAATCGAGAAACTTATTTTATTAAATAACAATGTCAATTACATGAGTTTGAAAGACAAATTACAGAAAACATCCGATCGCATTTCATATGCAATTGGCTTGTAGAAAATTATTTTTTCAATTTTCCACTTGCACTAAAGCCAATCATCTTTATACTTGATGCCCATGCAATCAAGGTGGCGGTCAAATTGCTGCTATATTATTCTTGATATCAACTCGCTTCATGATTACATCGCATCTTTCGATTATTTTTTGAATGAGATGGAACTGTCTTAGGATGTGCTTGGATTTATGATGAGACCTCGATTCCTTGGCTTGAGCAGTTGTCCCAGTATTGTCACAATAAAAGAGCACTGGTTGTTCAAACCCTGAAACCACACCCAATTCTGAGATGAATTTCTTCATCGAGACGGCCTCCTTAGCAGCCTCACTAGCAATAATATATTCAGCTTCAATAACTAAGTCAGCAACAGTTTGCTATTTATAACTCTTCTAACTTACTGCTCCACCATACAGGGTAAATACATATTCAAATATGGATTTACTATCATCCAGATCAGATTGAAAATTAGAATCAGTATAACCTTCTAATTTTAAATCAAATCCACCATATATGAGAAAAATATCTCTAGTCCTTCTCAAGTACTTGAGTATATTTTTCACAGCTTTTCAATGATCCTTTCTGGGATCAGCCTGAAATCTGCTTAAAATGCCCAAGGCATAAGCCACATAGACCTGGTACATAACATAGTATACATTATTGATCCTACAATCGAAGCATAAGGAATAGAACTCATTCTATTTCTCTCTTCAGGTATCTTACGAGACATCCTCTTAAAGAGTTATATGCCATGACCCATGGGCAAGTAATCTCTTTTACTTTCCTCCATGTTAAACCTCTTCAACACAAGGTCTATGTACCTAGACTGGGACAAGCCAAGCATTCTCTTTGATCTATCTCTATAGATCTTTATACCAAGTATATAGGATACTTCACCCAAGTCTTTCATGAAAAACTTTTGTGATAGCCATGTCATGACCAATTGCAACATAGGGATATTATTTCCAACAAGCAGTACGTCATCTACATACAAGATCAAGAAGACAACAGCACTCCCACTAGTCTTTTTGTATACACAAGGTTCATCCATATTTTTTATAAAGCCAAATGATTTGACTGTCTCATCAAAATGAATGTTACAGCTCCTCAATATTTGCTTTAATTCATAAATGGATCTATTTGGCTTGCATACTTGATTTGCTCTCCTACTAGAGACAAACCCTCTGGCTGAGTCATATAGACCTTTTCTTTAAGATTTCTATTGAGAAAGGCAATCTTAACATCCATCTGCAGATCTCATAGTTATGGTATATAGCAATAGCAAGCATAATCCAAATAGACTTTAGCATGGCTACAGACGAAAAAGTTTCTTCATAATCAACACCTTATTTTTGTCTGAAATCTTTTGCCACCAGCCTGACCTTATAGGTCTCTACTTGGCCATCTACTCCAATCTTCTTCTTGAAGATCCATTTGCAGTCTATTGGGGTCACATCCTCAGATGCATCAACCAAAGTCCAAACTTGGTTGGAATATATAAAGTCCATTTCTGATTTCATAGTATTGAGCCATTTGTCAGAGTCATTACTCATGACAACTTTTGAATAGGTTATGGGATCATCATTCTCAATGATGTGGGATGTGTTGTCATTCTCAATGACAAACCCATACCTGAGTGGTACATTATGCACTCTACTTGATCTTCAGAGAGGAGATGTGTGTAGTGACTGTGCCTCAACAATGGGCATATCTGGTTGAGAATCAACTTATAAATTCTGGATAGGTTGTAGGTTTTGAACTTCCTAAAGTTCAACAAACTTCCCACTACCCCCTTCTTGGATGAACTCTTTCTCCAAGAAAATAGCATGCCTACCAACAAACATCTTTTGTTGAGTAGGGTGGTAGAAGTAGTATCCTATACTCTCTTTGGGATAACCCATAAACCTGTATTTTTCTGATCTAGTACTAAGCTTATGTCCATCAATATTTTTCAGGGCAACCTCAAATCTTAAGATATTTAAGACTGGATCTCTTCTCTTTCTATATCTCATATGGAGTGCTAGAGACAGACTTGGATGGCACTTTATTCAAAACATATGTTGTAGTCTCAAGAGCATATCCCCAAAAGAAGATCGAAAGATTCATGAAACACATCATGGATTGCATCATATCTAATAAGATGCAATTTTTTCTTTCGGTAATACTATTTAATTGTGGAGTGTAAGAAGGTATCCACTGAGAGAGTATATCATTTTATTTTAAATGATTGAAGAACTCACTAGTCAAGTATTCTCCTCCTCGATCAGATCGAAAAGTATTAATACTTTTATCAGTTTGTTTCTCAACCATTCTTTGATACTCTTTAAATTTATCAAAGGCTTCAGATTTGTATTTCATTAAATACACATATCTAAATCTAGATATATCATCAGTAAATATGATGAAGTAAGAGTATCCACCTCTAGCTTGAGTTGATATTGGACCATAAATATCAGTATGTTCAAGGTCCAAGATGTCACTCGCTCTTTCTTCATGTCTAGAAAATAGAGTCTTGGTCATTTTATCTATGAGACAAGATTCACAAGTTTCATATGATTCAAAATCATAAGGATCAAAGAATTTAACTTTGTATAACTTATTAATTCTTGACTCATTTATATAACCAAGTTGGCAGTGCCAGAGGTATGTGGCATTCACATCCTCTCTCTTTCTTTTCTTTATATTATCAACATGAAGTACATTATCATTAAGTGATAGGAATAGAAGACCATTATCAACAAAAGCATTTCCATAAAATTTGTTAGAAAAATAAATAGAACAACCATTGTTCTTTGCTTTTATTTTAAAACCTTGTTCTAATAATAAAGGTATAGAAATAATATTTCTAACAACTTTAAGAATATAATAATATGTCTTCAGTTCTAAAACTTTATTCGAAGGCAACTTCAAAATCTTGATTCCCATGACTTCGGTCTGAATGAACTCTCCACTAGCACTGAACAGCTCGAAATCACCTTTATTCAGACTCTTTATTTCCTACAGATTCAATAATAATTTGCAAAGGTGTGAGCCACAAGTGATATTCAATACCCAAAAATCTAAAATTGAAGTACTTAATGATAAGTTTGTTTGTATCATATATAAATCTTTAACAACATTTGCTTCTTTATGTTTTATGGTTGCAAGGTATTTCTTGCAATTTGTCTTCCAATGTCCATCCTTGCCACAGTGATAGCAAGTACCTTTGGCAGAAACCCTCTTCACCTTCTTCTTGGAGATGCCAGCCTTAAAGTTTAACTTTTTCTTAGAACCCTTCTTGTCTTTCTTCTTATTGATCTTATCAATAAGAAGAACTGGAGTCTTTTCACCTTTGAAATGGCTCTTTGTTATTTTGAGCATGTTCAATAGTTCAGGTAGGCTGATGTTCAGTTTGTTCATATGGTAATTAATGACAAACTGAGAGAAAAAATCAGAGAGAGACTGCAAGATCAAATCCTGACTAAGTTCACCATCCATAGCAAAACCTAACTATCCCAGATGAGTGATCAAATCAATTATCTTGAGGATATGAGTTTGTACAGAGGTGCCTTCAGTCATTTGGGCATAAAATAACTGTTTAGATATCTCATATCTAGCCATTCGACTTTATTCCCCATATAACTCTTTAAGATTAAGGACTATAGAAGGAACATCTATGTCCTCATACTACCTCTGAAGCTCATTGTCCATCGAGGCAAGCATGATGCACTTGACAGTCACACTGTCATCCTCTCACATTTTATATATAGCCCTTTCCTCCTCAAACACATCTTTCTCGATCGTATCGAATGCAGGTGAATCTAGTATATAGAAGACTTTCTCCTATGTGAGAACTATTCTCAAATTTCTCAATCAATCTACATAATTTAGTTTGATCAATTTGTTAACATCTAATATGCCTCATAGTGATAGTGAGAATTTCATTTATGCAGTTAATCTATAATAACAAGAATACAATATAAGCAGACAACTCATGATGACATGCACAATTAGATTAAGACTTTTGTCTAATTATGCCTCTCACTATTTTAACGAATTTTATAGCTCCCAAGTATGAAAAATAAAAAATATCTTTATATTTCTAAGTAGAATTGAGATCCCTATTCCTCACAAACACCTTGTGGATAGCACAACAAGCATTCATGAGTTCAAGAGTAGGTAACTCTTTACCAATTGTACTTCATACAATTCTTAATATTTTTCTCTCTTATCTCTAGATCATTTATAGTCTTATGGATAGCACAACAAACTATAGTATTTTAGTTAAGTTAACCCTTCAATCTCATATGGTCATACTTAAACAATGCTATCCTTGTGGATAGCACAACAAAGTAATACTATTCAAATATGCTATAAGCATCAATATGCACTTAGTCAACATCATATCAATTTTTATAGTAAGCCTTATGGATAGCACAACAAGCTCACTAAAATCTTGACATACTCTATTGACCAAGCATGAAAGAAGGCCTTTGTAATATCTACCACACTAATCAATCTAAGTCCAAAACTCAATAAGATCAAATTGACCAGGTCAGTAGGTGGGAGGCTCTCCATAGCTTTTCTTAGACACCAACAATGTTGGTCAGGCCAGCATACGGATCTAATTAAAAAATCACCTTTCTTACTTACCTAAATACTAATGTTTGGAAAATGTGTCCCAAAAACCAATCGTCAGCCTGTTGATGGTTGAGCAATCTTGTATGATAATTAATTTGTTAATAAATAAAATATATTTGGTATTTTCATCATAAACTTTCATCTTCTAATGAACTCCGTTGTTATGATAAAGTCCTTAGAACTATTTAGATTCGATAAAGAGAGGATTTATCGATTAGTTCTTAAAACTGTTCACGACCAAATGATAGGCTGTTAATAAGAACGACAGCTTCTATCGAGCATAGGTCGCTGTAGGCCATATAGGTTGGTTGTCTTCTTAACCAAGGAGTGTGGAGACACTGGTATAGCATACAGATGAGATGTAAGAGTACATCATCATTGAACGTGATCAACTCCAGAGTATTTTGTTGTCGAGAATGTCTCTAATGGGATATAGGTATAAATATCTCTTAGACCTGAGATCACCTCAGTGACTTGCAAGCAACTCATTGTGCTTTGGTACTGGACTAACTAAATTTCTAATTCAGTGATAGAAGGCTTCTGGACATAGTCAAGTACTTACGAAGTTAGAGTGTGATCGAGATGGGATTGACCACTTCAAGAGTTGGAGAAGAATGAGTCACTGTATTTTAATTTAGCAAAATCTTGGCCAAGATAATCCATCAGATGGATTTGATACTTTGAAATACAATGTGGACAACCTAATCAAAGTTAACAGTTAAACTCTGAGGTGTCCTATGATCATTTTGGTCAAGGAGATGAATTATATGGAAACTATATCCGCATGGATTCTAAGGATGTTGTTCTATACATTCGACCTATCCAATCGTCGGGTACCATTGCTAGATAGTCACTTCGATTGGTACAAAAATTTATTCCTGTGCTACCGACTTAGGTTCAGACCTATGAGGTCACACACATTAGAGTTCATGATCTGATTAGATGGTTGATCAACAATTAAGAATCGTTTTAGGGTTAAATGATCAATACGATTGATATTTAACCTAGTGCAAGTGTTGCAGGAGGATCGATTAATAATTTGATTACTAATTGGCTTAATTTGATTAAGCCAATGGGCTGAGATTAAGTCTAATTGAATATGATTTAATTAGATTTAGTTTGAACTTGATTGGATCAAGTTCAATTAGTTTATTGGATAAGTCAAGTGCAAGAAAAAAACTAGTCCCAATTCAATTAAGACTTGGGTCAACCTAATTTCTAATTTAAATAAAAAATTAAATCAAATTATAAAATTAAATTAGATTTAAATATAATTTAATTTGATTAAATTAGATTTTTAATTGGATTAAGACTTATTTTAATTAGGTTGATCTAATTTTGGTTTGATTTGGTTTGAGAAATCAAATTAAAACAAGTCATAAGATAGAATCCTAGTAAGACTAGGATTCCACCTTGCGCCACATAAGCCCCCCCATGCCCTCTCTCTTATTCTATGTCAATCTCTTCTTATTTTGTGTGACAAAAGCCCTCTCCCAGGTCTTTCCTATATCCAAAAGGTTTTCTCTCTTCTTTCATACATGGAAAGTGGTTGTGGATCAAATCAAAGTAGGAATAAGTTTGGATTTCAAATTCTATGAGATAGAGTTTTAGAAATCCAAAACTCTTTCCTTTTTGCATCAAATTTATCCAGATTTTTTTTAAAATTTTTATAAATTTTAAGACACACATTATGCACCCTTTGCTAGTGGTCCATGCATGAAAATAAGGAGGAGAAACCCAAGAGTTGGGTGCCCCTTATCTTGCCATGTTTGGATAAGCCTTGACTTGGTATTTGACCTTGACAAGGACTCTATCATATCTCTGTCAATAAAATGAGTTTCTTCATAAAATTTTTATAGATTATAGAGATTTGAGAGATGTTTATAGCATCTAAAAATTAGAGAGAAAGACCTTTGAGTCATGGAGATATAGTAGACACAAGATAGGGTGTCTAGGAGAGAGTAAAGAGAAAAAAAAGAAGGTCTTCTTCTAGGGTTGTTAGTTTCATCTCTTTTTTTCCTCCATCTTGAGTTTTTCTAAGAGCATCTCAGATCTAAAACTCTTTCTCCTATTTCTCATCTTTGGAAGAGCCCAAATTAAGAAGAGAGGGGCACCTGATCAACCATCGAAGAAAGATCAGTGCAGTACTAGTATACTGTGTTGATTTCCTGAAGCAGGACTTTTGGTCGAGATTCGTGGGCTCGTTTGGATGACTCCTAGAGACTGAACATATGTGTAGTTTGCAACATCATCCTCAAGCCTGGATCAACAAGGTTAGAACATCTAACTTGCAAGGTAATAGATCTGATCTATTGTTTAATATATACATTAGATGTAGTATAGAAACATGTTGATATGATCAACATGTAGCTCATGCTCTATATATTTTAATTTTTGATTTAATACTATATAATAATCATGTAATAAGATCTTAGATCTAGAGATTTTCTAATTTTAAAAAATAAATTTTGATTTATTTTAGTCTTCCACTATCTGATCTTGAAAAAGTTTCAAGATCTAACCCTGAAACCCTACATCTAGTTCCCACAATTGGTATCAGAGCATAGGTTGTTTATTACATGATTATTTATACATGCTTAGATTATTTTTTAAATTAGATCTAATTTATAATCTAATTATTAAATTTAAAATTAAAATTTTAGATCAATCACAAACTGCAAGGTTATCCTGCTGTAAGGTTTACCCCTTATAGTGCAAAGGTTGTCCTAGTTCATGTAGATCTATCTTTAATCATAAATTTGTTAGATATGATCTAGATTAAATTTGTAATTTATTAGATTGAAAAGGTATTTAAATCTGAAATAAAATTTCTTTGTTAATAATTTTTATGCAAAAAAATTATTTAAAGTTGAAATTATTTCAATTACATGAACCTGTTTAGATTAGATCTAAAGTAGTTTCATGTTTATTTCACTTGCATCTTGATTATGAATCAAACATGCAATACGATTGGTAGAACCATATTGTAAAATTATTTTATAAATATAAAAATTATTTTCGAAAAGCCGAACCCAACCCTAAGCCCAAAACTTAATTAAGAATTAAGAAGTTGTTTGATTAGGTTCTAGGATTGTGAATTGAAGAACCTAAGACACAAACCATAACACATTGGGTTAATGGGTTAGTAGAAATTAGGTCCATTAATTGGATTAGACCTACGGTTAGATTAAAGATGGACTTAATTAGAGAATTGATTAAATTTAATCAATTGTTATCTTAGATTAGGTCAAGGATTCTCTAGATCAATTACAATAGTTGTAGTTGGTCAAGTCCATGTCTTTAATGAGAACCAAATGGACTGATTCTTGGCTAAGCAGTCTAGCATGAACTATTAGGTTGATCTAATCGAAACTAATTAAACCAGTTGGTGTCTAAGATAAATCAGACCGGTGATTTTTAATTGGGAGCCCGCTTACCTGACCATTTTTTATGGTGTCTAAGGCAAGCTTTGGCCGACCCTCCCACTGATCGAACTTACCTAACCTCTTGGTGAAATTATGTTTTGATCGGATCACTTGACTATTCGAGCTGACCCATGTCAGCTAGGTAAATCAATGTGACTGATTTGGGTGCTCCTAGACCAGCCCTTTTAATGGTCTTCCTTAAGCTGACTTGGTGAAACCAGTGGGAGGATCATGATAAGCTGGTTCATCTGACCTCATCCTCTTATTTTAAAATTATTAGGTCCTTAAAATGATAAAGTTATGGAGATAACTGAGTCATAACCTCCCATTAAAGTGTTTGATAATGAGTCCATTAACTCAATAATCATTACAGACCCAAAGGCCTGGTGCTTGTTGAGTAATGGAGTTATCACTCATCATATGACGACTTGAAAGTATCTCTCTAATGGTGGTTAGGTGAGCCAACCAAAGTTGGGCTTAATCATTCGTTGGTTAGATGCACCAAGTATGGTCATGTTAATGGTTGGACCTAACCGGATCCTTACAGTGGAGGTCAAAGCCTACTGATTAGGTTTCTAGGGCAAAATTAAAATTATTAAAAATTATTTAGAGAAATAATTGGTTATGAACCTACCTTTAGATGTACATGGGTTGGTCAACCAAAGTTGGGCTTGTGTGCAATCTAAGTAGATTCTAGTACCCACTAAGGAATTAGGATAATTCCTTGAATTGGAGGTAGAGGCTACCAATTCGAATAAAATAGTGGGAGAAACTTTTTGATTAAAGTCCAAATCTTTAGGTTTAATGAATCAATTACTAATTAGGTTATGATTTTTTTTTTGTGCAGATATGGCCACTTTTCTATCGCTCCGATCATTGTTGGACAATAATAAGTTTGTGGGACCCAACTTCGATAGCTGGTACCGAAAGTTGAAGATAGTCCTGGAGCATGAACGGATCCTATATGTAATAATGGATCCTGCACCTGAGGAGCCAGCTGCCAATACACGTGGAATAGTTAGAGACACTTACCAAAAGTGGCTCAATGATCGGACCACAGTGCGCTGTATCATGCTGACTGCCATGAGCGATGAGTTCAGTCGCAGATTCGAGACAGCTTAGCCAAAGGACATGCTTCAAGTGTTGGAGGATGCCTTTGGCACATCCGATGATGTGGAGAGGCACAAGACTAGTTGTGCCATCTTCAATGCTAAAATACGGGATGGTGCCTCTGTCACTGATCATGTATTGTACATGATCGAGCTGATGGAATGATTGAGCAACTCAGCTTTCCCTTGCATGAGCAGCTTGGGAAGGATGCAATACTAAACTCGTTGTCCAAGTCTTATCTCCCATTCCTCACTCATTATAGAATGACAAAGCCTGAAGTGAACTACCATGGGTTATTGGGGTTGCTGCAGAACTTTGAGAAGGATCACCAACTCCACAAGGAGTCGGTGAACTTAGTGGGAGGTTCGTCTTCTGGTTCTCGATCCTTTGAGAAAGAAAAGAAGAACAAGAAGAAGAAAGTGAAAAAGGTGCAAGTTCAGGCTGGGACATCAGTGCAGGGCCAGATCAAAAAGATCAAGCCCAATAAGAGTCAAGCTAAATGCTTCTTTTGCAAGAAGCGGGGCACTAGAAGAGGAACTGTCCCAAGTACATTGCCTCCTTAGACCAGAACAGGTAGAGAAAATAGCAAGTTGTTGCTGGGCAAGGTATTTATATGATAACTCCTTGTAATTTCTCTATTTGTGATATAACTGACTAGATATTGGATACCAGTAGCCCTTACCATATTTGTAATTCGTTGTAGAGGTTGCAGGTCAGTAAGAGATTCGAGCAAGGCGAGAGGTTCCAGAATGTTGGAGATGGAAGATCAATTTCAGTTCTAGCATTAGGAATCTTAAAACTTGTATTTGAATTTCATATCGTTGTTCTTAATGATTGTCATTTCTGTCCCAATTTCTTTGTCATTTCTGTAGGCCTTCTGGTCAAAAATGATTATGAAATTTTAATAAAAAAATAAGTTTGTAATATCATTATGAATGGTGTTACTATTTTTTATGGACATTTGAACAATGGTGTGTATATGTTATCACAACCTGTTAATGTAGTCTATTCAACTGGAAAGCACCTTAGATTAGATAATGTGTCAAATATCTACTTATGGCACTGTAGGCTAGGTCATATAAACAAGAATAGAATAAATAGGTTGACTCAAGAGAGAATCTTCGAAGTCAGTGATTGTGAATCACTTCCAACCTGTAAGTCCTATCTTCTTGGTAAAATGACCAAGTCACCTTTTATTGGAAAAGGTGAGAGAGCTACTGAGCTCTTGGGCCTAGTACATACTGATGTATGCGGGCCCATGAGCATAAGTGCTAGAGGTGGATATTTCTACTTCATAACTTTTACGGATGATCTATCCAGATATAGATATGTCTATCTGATGAAACATAAGTTGGATTCATTTGAAATGTTCAAATGATTCCGAAGTGAAGTAGAAAAATAAATTGAGAAAAGCATTAGAACTCTTCAATCTGATCGAGGAGGAGAATATCTTTCTAGTGAGTTTTTGACATATCTAGGAGAGAATGGGATTCTCTCTCAATGGACTCCTCCAGGAACACCACAGCATAATGGTGTGTCTGAAAAAAAAAATTAGACTCTGTTAGACATGGTCCGATCCATGATGGGTTTTGCCAGCTCGTCGATATCCTTCTGCGGATATGCACTCGAATCGCCCTGTTATATGTTAAATAGGGTTCCAAGTAAGTCCGTAATTAAGACTCCATTTGAGATATGGACAAGGTGTAAGTCAGCACTTTCACACCTTAGGGTCTGGGGGTGCCCGACCTATGTCAAACGATTAGTCACAGACAAACTTGGACCTAGGTCTGACAAATGCACATTCATAGGGTACCCCAAAGAGACCAAAAAATATTTTTTCTACCATGCTGATGAACAAAAGGTATTCGTCAGCCTTAAGGCAATCTTTTTAGAAAAGGAGTTCCTTGGTAAAGGAACCATTGCCTCTAAAGTTGAACTTGATGAAGTTCAACAGGTAGAAGGACCGACATCAATAGCTGAACCTGAGTCGGATTTGATTAGATCAAATCTGGAGCCCAATGTACCTGCATCATTAAGGTGATCCAATAGAGTACCGCATCAGCTAGACAGATACTACTGTTTCTTTGTCTGGGACGGTGATCCCATCGAACTCGATGAGAACGATGAAGATCCGATCACCTATATGGATGCAATGCAAAGACCTGATTCTGAGAAATGGCTTGAAGCCATGAAATCTGAAATGGAGTCCATGAAGGTCAACGATGTATGGACATTAGTTGACCCACCTGAAGGGGTTAAACCCATTGGGTGTAAATGGATGTTCAAAAGGAAAAGGGGCACAGACGGAAAGGTGGAGACCTATAAAGCCCATTTGGTTGCCAAGGGATATCATCAACGTTATGGTATTGACTATGATGAGATATTTTTTCCTGTGGTAATGCTCAAATTCATTCGGATAATGCTTGCAATAGCTGCCCATCTGGATTATGAGATCTGACAAATGGATGTAAAGACAGCTTTCCTGAATGGAGAGCTGACCGAAGAGGTGTATATGATACAACCTGAGAGATTTACATCCACAGATGAGTCCAAGGTGTGCAAGCTTCAGAGATCCATTTATGGATTGAAGCAAGCTTCTCAGAGTTGGAACATGCATTTTGATAAAGTGATCAAAACGTATGGCTTCGTTAAGCATGGAGAAGAGCCCTGCATCTATAAATGGGCAAATGGTCTAGTTATGGTATTTCTTGTCTTGTACGTGGATAACATTCTCTTAATCAAGAATGACATCTCCGCACTACAGGGAATAAAAGTTTGGTGGTCCTCGCAGTTCTCCATGAAGGACTTGGGTGAAGCATCCTAAATTCTAGAGATGAAGATCTATAGGGATAGATCTAAAAAGATGCTTGGGTTATCCCAGTCCACGTACATAGACATGGCACTGAAGAGGTTCAGCATGGAGAATTCCAAGAAGGGCTATCTACCGATAGGCCATGGAATTTCTCTTTCTAAGAAGGATTGTCCGATAACTTCTGAAGAGAGAGAGCGTATGAGTAGAGTCCCATATGCTTCGGCCATGCGATCTATCATGTATGCCATGACATGTACAAGATCAGATATGGCATACTCACTAGGAGTAGTGAGTAGATACCAATCTGATCCTGGAGAAAACCACTGAAAAGTGGTTAAAGCCATCCTTAAATATTTGAGAAATACTAAGGATCAATGGTTGGTTTATGGTGAGTCAGATCTGAAACTTATGGGGTTCATAGATTTCAGCTTTCAATTTGACCATAATGATAGCAGAAGCGTGTCGGGTTATATCTTTACTCTGAGTGGTGGAGCTATCTGCTGGAAGAATTTCAAGCAGCATACTGTGGCAGACTCTGTTTGTGAAGTGAAATACATCGCTGCATCGAATGCCGGGAAGGAAGCTGTGTGGCTGAGAAAATTCATCACCGAGCTCGGAGTAGCACCCTCTCTCGATGGTTCAGTCCTGCTCTACTGCGATAGCACTGGTGCCATAGCTCAGGCGAAGGAACCCAAAGCACACCAGCGAACGAAGCATATTTTGCGGTGCTTCCACCTGGTCTGAGAGATCATGAATCAAGGTAACATCGACCTTCAGAAGATCGATGGAAAGAAGAACCTGACCGACCCCTTCACTAAAGCCCTGGCGATAGAAGAGTTCGACAACCATAAGTCGAAGATGGGTATTAGATACTGTGCCGAGTGGCTTTAGGACAAGTGAGAATTGTTGGAAAATATGTCCCAAAAATCAATCGTCAGCCTATTGATGGTTGAGCAATCTTGTATGGTAATTGATTTGTTAATAAATAAAATATATTTGATATTTTCATCATAAGCTTTCATCTTCTAATGAACTCCATTGTTATGATAAAGTCCTTAAGACTATTTGATTCGATAAAGAGAGGATTTATCGATTAGTCTTTAAAACTGTTCACGACCAAATGATAGGCTGTTAATAAGGATGACAGCTTCTATCGAGCATAAGTTGCTGTAGGCCATATGGGTTGGTTGCCCTCTTAACCAAAGAATGTGGAGACACTAGTATGGCATACAAGTGAGATGTAAGAATACATCATCATTGAACGTGACCAACTCCAGAGCATTTGCTGTCGAGAATGTCTTTGATGGGTATAGGTATAAGTGTCCCTTAGACCTGAGATCACCTCAGTGACTTGCAAGCAACTCACTACGCTTTGGTACTGGACTAACTAAATTTCTAATTCAGTGACGGAAAGCTTCTAGGCATAGTCAAGTACTTGCAAAGTCAGAGTGTAATCGAGATGGGATTGACCACTCCAAGAGTTGGAGAAGAATGAGTCACTGTATTTTAATTTAGCAAAATCTTGGCCAGGATAATCCATCAGATGGATTTGATATTTTGAAATACAATATGGATAATCTGATCAGAGTTGACAGTTAAACTCTGAGGTGTCCTATGATCATTTTGATCAAGAGGATGAATTATATGAAAACTATATCCGCATGGATTCTAAGGATGTTGTTCTACACATTCGACCTATTCGATCGTCGAGTACCATTGCTAGATGATCACTTTGATTAGTACAAAAATTTGATCCTATGCTACTGACTTAGGTTCGGACCTATGAGGTCACACACATTAGAGTTTATGATCTGATCAGATGGTTGATCAATGATTAAGAATCATTCTAGGGTTAAATGATCAATACGATTGACATTTAACCTAGTGCAAGTATTGCAGGAGGATCGATTAGCAATTCGATTGCTAATTGACTTAATTTGATTAAGCCAATGGGCTGAGATTAAGTCTAAATAAATATGATTTAACTAAATTTGGTTTGGACTTGATTGGATCAAGTCCAATTGATTTATTGGATAAGCCAAGTGCAAGAAAAAAAACTAGTCCTAGTTCAATTAGGACTTGGGTCAACCTAATTTCTAATTTGATTAAAAAATTAAATCAGATTTAAATCTAATTTAATCTGATTAAATTAGATTTTTAATTAGATTAAGACCTATTTTAATTAGGTTGATTTAATTTTGATTTGATTTGGTTTGAGAAAGCAAATTAAAACAAGTCATAAAATAGAATCCTAGTAAGACTAGGATTCCACCTTGTGCCACATAAGCCACCCCATGCCCTCTCTCTTATTCCACGTCAATCTCCTCTTATTTTGTGCAAAAAAAGCCCTCTCCCAGATCTTTCCTACATTCAAAAGGTTTTCTCTCTTCTTTCATACATGAAAAGTGGTTGTGGATCAAATCAAAGTAGGAATAAGTTTGGATTTCAAATTCTATGAGATAGAATTTTAAAAATCCAAAACTCTTTTTTTTTTGCACCGAATTTATCCAGATTTTTTTTAAAATTTTTATGAATTTTAAGGCACACATTGTGCACCCTTTTCTGATGGTCCATGCATGAAAATAAGGAGAAGGCACCCAAGAGTTGGGCACCCCTTATCTTGCCATGTTTGGATAAGCCTTGACTAAGTATTTGACCTAGACAAGGACTCTATCATATCTCTCTCTATAAAATAAGTTTCTTCATAAAATTTTAATAAATTATAGAGATTTGAGGGTCCTTTGGGGCATCCAAAAATTAGAGAGAAATACCTTTGGATCGTGGAGATATAATAGATACAAGATAGGGTGTCTAGGAGAGAGTAAAGAGAAGAAGAAGAGGGTCTTCTTCTAGGGTTGTTAGTTTCATCTCTTCCCTTCTTCCATCTTGAGTTTTTCTGAGAGCATCTCAGATCTAAAACTCCTCTTCCTACTTCTCATCTTTGGAAGAGTCCAAACCAAGAAGAAGGGGGTACCTGATCAACCATCGAAGAAGGATCAATGCAGTACTAGCATACTGTACTAATTTCCTAAAGCAAGACTTCTGATCGAGATTTGTAGGCTCGTGTGGATGACTCCTAGAGACCGAACGCATGTATGGTTTGTAACATCATCCTCAAGCTCGGAGCAGTAAGGTTAGAACGTCTAACTTGCAAGGTAATAGATCTGATCTATTGTTTAATACATACATTAGATGTAGTATAGAAACATGTTGATATGATCAACATGTAGCTCATGCTCTATATATTTTAATTTTTGATTTAATGCTGTGTAATAATTATGTAATAGAATCTTAGATCTAGGGATTTTCTGATTTTAGAAAATAAATTTTGATTTATTTTAGTCTTCTGTTGTCTGATCTTGAAAAAATTTCAAGATCTAACCCTGAAATCCTAGATCTGGTTCCCACAACTAATTGATCAAATAAATTTGATATTTGATTTATAAGTGAATCCCATCATTACAACTTAATATAATTTTATAAAGGATCTTGGAATTGGTCTCGACACATCCCAACTACTACTATATAAAATGTAATATACAAATTATGCAATTCAACATACTTTTTCAAGTTATAAGATCAATCATATTGATATGCCAAAAATGATTACAATAAACATATAAGGGTGCACAAATGACTTAACATATATAACAAGTTTAGTCAAAATTGAAACAAACCCTCATCGAATTAGGCATGTATTACACCCTTAAATAAAAAATCGATTTAAGCATCAAGCAATCATGAATCAATGAATTTCCTATTATCATAAATTTAAAATTTTAATAACTAAAATTTAAATCCATAGTTCAAATAAAGTCAAAAATAATTTTTGATTTTAAGATCGATGCTAGAAATCGATGCAATATTTTTGACAAAATATGAATTAGAATAATTCTGTATTACAACTTTTGCCCTTGTTTAATCGAATCTAACAAGGGTGGCTCTGATACCACTGTTGGGTTTCAGTCACATAGTGAAAAGTGAATTTTAAAATTTTAAAATATGCATATCGAAAGCTTTAACAATTAAGACAGTCGAACCAAAACTCAAATCCTAGAATCACCTTGTAAATGTCAAATAAAAATAAAATCAAACATGCAATGAGATAGAAATTTATACTTCCTCAAATGAGTAGTATGGTGAGATGGTGATCTCCACGAGACTCCAAAATAGTGAAAGAAATATACCCTACAAGTCAATCAAAATTTGTATTTTGATGGATTTTCTTTGTAATCTTTCAGACTCATGTAATTGATATTTTATAAATAAAAAGTATTTTTTCATCATATGCTTCTTCTTACTTTTGTAATGATTAAGATGAACCCCATAAATTAGGATAATGATTTTAGGGTTATGATGAGATCATACTTATGAGATCTAAAATTTTAAAAATCTTGATTTAGAATATTTCTAATCATAAAAGCATTGAGTAAAGAATCAATATTCTGGATAGACTAGTACTTCCTATGTATACTCGATGGAGAAAGTGGCTAATCTTATAAGTCACTTGTGTGAGACACTAATATAAGGATGTAGGTGCTCATTAGAAAATAAGATCATTGAATTGATTCGACTTAAGAAACGTCTTATAAAATCTACTTACCCGTCAAAAGATGTTTTCTTATAGTGAGAGTTGTGCATGTAATCCTTTGATCTGAGACTACCATAGAATCTTGTATATATAAATTCATATTTTGCTTCATACTCATTCATGACTCAGTTATGTATGGGGTGATCTGGATATGGTGGAATGTGCATAGAGATTGTGAGTATATCAACATGAAATCGATCACTCCTGGTAAGAGAAAATCGCATCCTGCTTGTTCTGATCGATTGATGATTCAAAAAATCTTTGATCAAAGTAGAATAAAAATTAGAAAGAGCTTCTAATATTTTATTAATCAAATCATCATTAAAGATTAAGAAAAATATAAATATGATATTGGATTTGGCATCATTCTATATCCATTATCATATTCGAGATACAAGGAGATCGCAAGATCGAATTACACAGTAATTTTTTACTGAAAGATATTTTTGATATTTCTATCAAAATTTTATATCTTTTAGTTAGACATGATACATTGCTAGATGTTAATATTATCTTATAGATTTGATCAAATTAAAAAGTTTAATTCGATCATCAATTACAAAGGATTCTAATTACTAAAATCAGATTAGCTTGATTGGATCTAGATCGGTTAGATTAAATTCTAATCAAATCAGATTGACTTGCACTCAGACCCACTGCTAGCTAGATATGGAACCCAATGGCTCACATATAAAGAAAATTGATCCGGAGTCTAATTAGATTAGATCATATTTGCAAAATAGACATGCTAGCACATGTTGTAAATCCTAGCTTCTTATTTCAAATCGGGTTCAAAATTGATTCCAGAATGGGATACCCCATTTTCATCTTTATCCAATGTTCCATGGTGAAATAATTTTTGAGAGAATCATGATTTAATTCTAGGCATAGAGGAGTCCTTCTGTGACTTAATCACCTTTTGGTTTAATTGTGAAAATTGGTTGAAGTTTGAAAACTAGCCTAATCTATCCATGTGCCTAACCTAGAGTCCATGTTGTGAAGGACTCTTAGCTAAATATCACGCCACTTCTTAATTCCAAATCTTTTCCACACCATCTCTTGGTTAGCATCTGCAATTTGATCCATTGGATGGGCAAAGTGCGCTGATACATGGTGGAGAAAAAATATGCCAAGGAAAGCTGCACGACGCATCGGAGAATCATCGAGAAAAAATATTCCAAAGAGTCTTTCTATGCGAAGCATCTCTTAGATTTTTTCTCGATGATTTCCATATGTCAAATGCTTCCTGATGGGTGTGAGATTTTATCTGGGGGTGTAAAAAATTTTAAAGGGAACGAGATGGCATGTGGAGAGGGTGCGAGACAAGTTCGAAGGCAACCCATCGCTAACTATTTTAAAGGGGTTGCATCGGGAAATTGTTTCATTCAGATGTCCAATTCCTTCTCTTTTTTCTTACACACTCTTCATATTATCCAATTAGTCTCTTCCTTCTCTTGTTAGGACAAGTCCAAAAATACTAAGGACAAGTCCAATTTTAGAACAAGAGCCTATGAAGGTTCTGTCGGATTTTGGAATAAGCATTCTAGATATTCTTCTATAGCTTGAATTTTATTATAAATATATGTTATATGATTGTTAATCATTAAGAAGGTATTAGTTTAAGAGTTTATTATTTAAGATTTTATAATTTAAATTTTTAAAATTCATTATGTTTTCGCTGTGCATGTCCATCCTGAAACCCTACAGTGGTATCAGAGCCGGCCTTGTTTGGTTTACTTATATATACATAATATTTATGTGATACATATTATGATTTATGCTATAAAATTATTTATGCCATTAATTATGCTTTCATATGATGATATGAATTGATGTATACATGATCCACCACTTCATCATCCGAATATAAGGTTGTCCTAGCATAACAGGATTATGCTGCAAGGTTGTCCTAAGATGATGAAAGTCCATATATTACACTTACACATATAGAATATTTTAATACTGATATATATTAATATAAATTAGCATTATATAGTTAGAATGTGCATGAAACCAAAAAAGTCCTCATTAAAAATTATATTAAATGGTAGTGATTCGCAATTATGGGTTAATCGATTCTTGATCAATTGATCAATTAATCAATTGACATCTAAGAAAGTGCTAAAGTAGTTCTTTAATTGGTTTCGTTGACTGACCTGACCAATTATTAATGTCTAAGGAAAGCAATGGAGGGATCCCCTGAAGGAAAAGAAACAGTTTCCCTCAAGAATGCCCAAGTTGCATCTAAAAATTTTTTCTAATGTTCTACTGGTTTAAAGATCGAATCCTTACCTGAATCACAGTAGAACCAGGGATCCAATCTCAAATTATCTGATATAAACCTTTGTAGAGGTCTGGATATGCAGACCCTCTACTTCGCATGCACGTCAGATGCCGTAGGAAAGCAGGATGAACTCCAATCCAATTGGCTTTGCAACTCAATCAATCGAGGGATGAGATATGATGGTGTGATATCTCACACCAATAGGTAGGATGCCCAAGAAGGATCCACACCCAAAGAGAGGAGGTGGCAACAAAGGGAGAGATGTAGAAGATGAAGGACCTCTCTCTTCACACGTCTGTCCCTTTCTCTTTTTCTCTTTTCTCAATTTGATTTATTTGCTATTCTATTCTCTTCTTTTTATCCATAGGTAGAGACCCTCTCTATTTATAGATGATTTTCATGACCCAATGAGAGGAAGACTCTTTATTCAAATCTGATTTGAATTGGTCCAATACTCATGAAAGGACTCCTACATAAGATATAATTGCCATCACTTATGACATCCACTTTGCACCTATTCTCACACCCACTTGGGATGCCTCAAATAAGCACCAAACTAACTTTTGGTCATGCTTCATGAGTGGGTATTCTCAGTGCAAGTAGGAATACTCATATCTCATCCAAAATAGGTCCGATTCGAAGTCGGTTTGAAATAATTTCGAAAGGCTGTCAATCCTAAACTCTTTAAGACTTTTGTATCAAGTCTAACTTGAATTTTGGACCTATTTAAGTCTAATTAATTCAGATCTAATCTAAAATTAATTAGAACTTAAATTCAATCTTTCATATATTTCATGGATCATAGATAGAAATTGCTCATCCCTGGGATTGAACCTGAACCTCATGTGTAGTGCTAGCTAGACATAGTCAACTCTTCAATCTTGTTTGACACATAACTCAATTCTCAATCAAGTTAGCTTATATGTTCAATCAAGTCAAGTACTTCCAGATTGGATATATAAACATAGGTCAATTTTTTTCTATTTTGTCTGACTTGTGTGCGTGACTCTATACGTTCAAACACTAAGCCGACAGCATAGGAACCAATTCCTGCACTAATCGAGATACCATCTAGCAATGATTTCCGACATCCAGATAGGTCAAATTATTGTAAAGAAATATTTCAGAATCCATACTCATGGTTACCACATAATTCATCTTTTTGACCCTAGATGCTCTAGGATGGTCTCAGGTTAACTGTCAACCGAGATTGCTTCATCCATATTGTATTTCAACCTTTCAAATCATCTCATGGATTATCCTAACCAAGGCTTTATTAAATTGAAATATAGTGATACATCAACTCCAATAATCCAGAGGGATCAATCTCATCTTGATTCACACACAGACTTCCTAAGTACTTGACTGTACCCAGTACCCATCCATCACTACATTAAAAATCTAGGTAGTTCGGTACCAAAGCATAGTGAGTTGCTTACAAGTCACTATGGTGATCTCAGGTCTGAAGGAAATTTATACCCTTGTGTTTCATGAGTAGCTCTTGACAGTAGAATGCTCAACAGGTGAGTCACTTGTTCAGTGACGATGTATCCTTACATCTCATCTGTATGCCATACCAGTGTCACCACACTCTTTGGTTAAGAGGACAACCAACTCATATAGCACACAACGACCTTCACTCGATAAACGTCATCATTCTGTAATGACGTATCATTTGGTCATAAACTTGTTTAAGAATTATACGATAAATTCTCTCTTTATCGTACACTAGCATAGTTCTAGAGACTTCATCACAGTATAAGAGTTCAAAGAAGATGTCATTTTGTGATGAAAAATATCAGAATAACTATTATTCAATAATCAATAATTTATATACAAGGATGAACTCAATCATCACACGATTAGTTTTAGGACACAATTTCCAACAACTCTCACTTGAACTAAAACCAATCAGGATAGTATCTTATACCCATCTTCCATTTGAAGTCATCGAACTCTTTGATCCCAAGAGCTTTAGTGAAGGAGTCGGCTAGGTTCTCCTTTCCGTCGATCTTCTGAAGCTCGACGTCATCTCGGTTCACGATCTCTCGCACTAGGTGATAGCGACGCGGAACATGTTTAGTGTGATGGTGCGACTTAGGTTCTTTCACCTGAGCTATGGCACTAGAGCTGTCATAATACAGCAGGACAGGACCATCAATAGAAGGTACAATTCTCAGCTCGATAATAAATTTTCACAATCGTACCGCTTCCTTTGCAGCATCTGATGCAGCAATGTATTCCGCTTTGCATATAGAATCGGCCACAGTATGTTGCTTGGAACTTTTCTAGCAAACAGCTCCTCCATTCAAGGTAAATACATAGCCCGACATGCTTCTGCTATCATCACAATCTGACTGAAAACTAAAATCAATATATCCCATAAGTTTTAGATCAGAGTCTTCATAGATAAGTGATTGGTCTTTAGTATTTCTCAAATACTTAAGAATTACTTTTGCAATCTTCCAATGCTTCTCACTCGAATCTGACTGGTACCTACTCACTACCCCTAGGAATAGGCCACATTCGACCTCGTACATATCATAGCATACATGATAGATCCCACTGCCAAAGCATATGCTATTCTACTTATGTGCTCTCTCTCCTCAGGAGTTGTCGGACAATCCTTCTTGAAAAGAATAATTCCATGGCCTATTAGAAGATAGACTTTCTTGAAATTATCTATGTTGAACCACTTCAACAAGGTGTCAATGTACGTGGATTGGGACAATCCAAGCAACCTTCTAGATCTATCCCTATAGATCTTTATCCCTAAGATGTAGGATGCTTCTCCTAAATCCTTCATGGAGAACTGTGATGATAACTATAGCTTCACACTCTGCAAAGCCAGGATGTCATTTTCTAGTAATAGTATGTCATCCACATACAGTACAAGAAAAATGACCACAGAATTGAAAGTCCATTTATAGATACAAGATACTTCTCTGTTCCTAATGAAGCCATCATTTTGATTACTTTATCAAAATGCATGTTCCAACTCCTCGATGCCTGCTTAAGTCCATAAATTGACCTTTTCAGCTTGCACATTTTCGACTCATCTGTAGATGTAAACCCTTCAGGTTGTATCATATACACCTCTTCTTCTAGCTTTCCATTAAGAAAAATAGTTTTGACATCCATCTGCCAGATCTCATAATCTAAGTGTACAGTGATGGCAAGCATAATTCAGATAGACTTGAGCATTGTCACAGGAGAGAACATCTCGTCATAGTCAATACTATAATACTGACGGTAACCCTTAGCAACTAGACGGGCTTTATAGGTCTCTACATTCTCGTTCGCTCCTCTTTTTCTCTTGAAAATCTATTTACACCCTATGGATTTTATCCCTTCAAACGAATCAACTAATATCCAAACACTATTGATCTCCATGGACTCCATCTCAGACTTCATAGCCTCAAGCCATTTTTGGGAGTCAAACCTTTTCATAGCCTCCATATAGGTGATCGTATCCTCATTGTTCTCTTCAAGTTCAATAGGATCACCATCCCAGACCAAAAAATCATAGTATCTGTTTGACTGACACGATACTCTACCGGATCTTCTTAATGGTGCCTCTATTGGCTCCAGATTCGATTCACCAATCGAATCCAATTCTATATGTATCGATCCTTCCACCTCATGAACTTCATCAAGTTCAATTTTACAGGCATTAGCTCCTTCAGCTCCTTCACCAAGGAACTCCTTTTCCAAAAAGATTGCCTGGCTGCTGACAAATATTTTTTGTTCTGCAGTGAGGTAAAAGTAGTACCCTTTAGTTTTTTTTGAGTACCCTATGAATAAGCATCTATCGGACTTCGATCCAAGCTTATCTATCTAAACGTTTGACATAAGCTGGACACCCCCAAACCCTAAGATGTGAGAGCACCGGTTTATGCCCAGTCCATATCTCATATAGAGTTTTATCGACAGACTTGCTAGGCACCTTATTCAAAATATAGCAGGCAGTCTTTAAAGCATATCCTCAAAAAGATATTGGCAGACTGAAAAAAGCCCATCATGAATCAGACCATGTCTAACAAGATTTGATTCCTCCTCTCGGACACACCATTATGTTGTGGTGTTCTAGGAGGCATCCATTATGAGAAAATCCCATTCTCTTTCAAATATGTCAGAAACTCACTGGTGAGGTATTCACCTCCTCAATCTGACTGAAGGATCTTAATACTCTTTTCAGTTTATTTCTCTACTTCAGCACAGAATCATTTGAACATTTCAAATGATTCTGACTTATGCTTCATAAGATAGACATACCCATACCTTGATAGGTCATCTGTAAATGTAATGAAGTAGTAGTATCCTCTTCTGGCACTTATGTTCATAGGCCCACTGTTGTCCAGCTATGCAACCCAAGAGGAGGGGTGAATTGGATTTCTGCAATTTTAAAGTTAATTTAGAACCACAAGGATTAAGTAATAATAAGTAAATTATGTGTAGTAAGTGATTTAAGCTAGGTGTAGAAATGAGATGCAAGAATACAAGAAAATAAAGAAATTTAGATGGAGAGTAAGTAAATACACCATAAACAATCAAGGTTTATAGTGGTTCGGTGCCAACCTTGCACCTACATCCACTCTCTAAGCTCCTACTTAAAAATTTAAATCCACTAAAACGTATTCAACAAGAATATAACGTTGGTACCTCTGACTCTAGCTATCCCAAGCTAGAACACTTATTTCTCGGATACAAGCCAACCTAATACAATTCGATTCAAGGTTCGGATCAACCTATCCAAGTTTTGAAATCCTTCCAAAACTAAAAATCAAGACAAAAGCAGAGTAAGAGAGTTAATCACACGAAAATATAAGTTTAGCTCCTTTAATGAACAAATAAAACTTTAAATACACTTTACACAAAAAAGAAGAAGCTTTTTTGATTTTTTTTTAAAGTTGTTGAAGACTTGAATGAGCTCTTGAGGGGTTGGTGAGCATGAAATGAAAGCTTCTTTTGGTTAAAGAGGGCATTTTACTTAAGGCTGAAATGAATGCTTGAAAAACTTTGAAAACCTCATCTTTTTTCTCCTTCAAGTGCCTTTATATCTTCAATAGATACTAAAGATAAATTTGGACTAAAATAGAGCTGTTGGAGTGCATTAAATGAGTATTAAATGTGGCCAAAATGAGCTGAAAAACTAATCGTTATGGAGATTTTCCATCGCAGGAGTCGACTCATAGAGTCGACCCCTCTATGGCGCAAAATAGAAAATCATTGTTCTGTATCTTTAGCCTACACAGCAACAGAGGTCGACTCATAGGATCATCTCCTTTGGATGTGCCAGCCAAAAATAGCATGCCGTTCAGTCCCTTTTGACAAGAGTCGACTCATAGGGTCGACTCTTTTATTTAAACTTGATTTTCTCTCAAAATATATATCCAAAAAATATGAAATTACCTCCATAGATCACAAATCTTATGTTCTTGCTTTTGAGGCTCTCGAATCAAAACTTGATAAAATTACAGTTTTGCCTCTGAAATACAATAAATCTTTTTTCAAGCCAAAATCATTAGTAACCCCCTCAAATATATTGTAATCATCAAAATCAATTCATGGAGCAACAATCTCTCCCTTTTTAATGATGATAAAATACTTAAGCAAAAGCAAAATATAACATATATAAAGCATTGATTAAAAATTTTAAATTTATGAAGATGCATCACTTAAACATTATAGTCAATTATTTGAATAAAATGCATCATGAGTAGTTTGCAGATTAATTTTTAAAATAGCTTATAAGATTATTTTCTTTTGACAAATTTGCTTATTGCTCGATTTTACTTGATTTTATTTCTCTACTTTATTTTTCTACTTTTTCTTTTTGACAACATCAATTAAGATCATTACTCCTCTCTTTTTTTAAAAATAAAAAATAAAAAAGACTCCCCCTCACAATGGCAATCATAAAGGATATTTCAATTTGCTCATATAAAGGATATTGCCATTCATAATATTTCATAGTACATATATGAGGTATTTTTCATATCACAAAATTAAGACATTTCAATTGATGCCATTCATAAAAATCAATCCAAATGATACCACATTTAGAAGTTTAAAAGCACATATATATATATATATCCAAAATGACATAAGTGTCACATTACATAAGAGTCAAGTCAAAATACAGCTTTTCATTGGTCAATCAGCCAACAAATACAAAGGCCATAAGCTAGATCCTAGACATAAAAGACTAACTATGCTAGATCTAATAGATATCATGGCTAGAGAGATCAGAATCTAAAGAGTCAGAGATATGATGAGGAGTCTCAGGATCAAGGCCACGGGCACGTCCTCAATCACGTCTGCCTCGGCCATGGGTAGAAGTACCTGCACGAGCAGAAGGGTAAGAAGATCCTGAAGCCTAGAAAGCTATGGACTGTGCTAGGAGAGAAAGTCTGATGGTGTCCAATTATTCCAAAGCTCTTGTCAAGGACTGCATCAGGGTACCAATCTGAGTAGAGACAGTCTCACTGGAGCCTCTAATGTCCCTCCTCAAAAAATCAAAGCCACTCTGCAAAATACCTTGAAGCCTAGCCGCCTCTACAGACAGGTCGGAGATGTCCATGATGTTCTCTTGCGGCTGGAGAAGGGCTAAGGCTAATACCTGCCTCTACAAATCTAAAACTCTACCCGTCGATCTCAAAATACATCCCTCAAGCTCCTCAATTCGTGTGGACTGAGCTGTAAGCATCTGAAAGACTGTAGAGATATGAGGGATCAAGGTTTGGTCTGAAACAGCCTGAGATGACATCCTCTAAGTAAAACCTGAGGTGGCAAACTATTGGGATAAAATGGAGGCAACCCACTGGGACATCAACTCAATCTGATCATCTGCAAGTCTGACCTCTGAAGGATCTATTTTGCTCCCAGACTGTGGGACAGAAATATGCCTCCTCACTAACTCTGAGGGACCAGTCTCGTGATCAAACACGAACTGAATATCAAGAGATACCCTGTGATCACAAGGAGGTGAAGATGGTCCCTCCTCCTCTGCTCTCTCTTCTGCTCTCTTCGCAACACCCTTCGACCAACCGCCATCAGTCTTTGAAAAACCCATGCGATGCAGTGTGTGGTGGTTGATGGTGTTAGAATGTGACAATCTGGTGACTGTCTCTCCCTCAAAACAGACTTCGAACCTCCTAAAGACCAGGGTGAGTGCCATACCATAAGGCAGGTGAGCCTTAGACCTATTTAGGATCTCTCTTATGGCCTCAAACATCAAAGCAGGAAGGTTCAAAGGGGTCTCGATAATCACATGGTACATGATGCAAATATCCCTACTAGATAAGAGGTCATGCCTTCTACTCCTAGGGATAAAAAGTTTGATAACCATGTGATGCAAAAGTCTCATTTCTACTGAAAGAATTTTTGCTTCTAATTTATTTAAATTTTTAGTAAAAGTTCTCTCTAAAATAACACTTATTCCTTCTTCTTTGATTGGGAGCTCCATATGAGTATAACCTTCACAAGGCAAGTGTAAGATTTATCCCAAATGCAATAGATCAAGAACAATGTTAACACCTTTCACTAAAGATTTTACTGTTCTATTGCAGTAACTTAAATTCAAATAGAACTCTCTGACCAAATCAACATAAGTATTTTTCTTCAAAAGATAACAAAACTCCCATCCTTGATTTTTAATTTTTGATCTACTAGAGAATCCTTCTTTTTTAAAAAACATAAAATCTATGTTCTTTCCGGATTTTACTTTTTGATTGAAGAAAGGTACCTTGCTTGGACTGAAAGAAGAATGCCCTATAAGCCAATCGTAAGTGTGTTGCGATGGGACTTTTTTAAAATTTTTCAACTCATGAAATGATATTTATTATTTGAGACATTGATTCATCATATTAGCTGCATCTTAATATATCTAAGATTATGATGAACTCCAAAGATTAGGATAATGGTTTTAGGAGAATGATTGGGTCATGCTAGTGAGACCTAAAATCTTAAAATCCTAATCTTAAATATTTCTGATCGTAGGAGCATTGAGTCGGGGATCAATGTTCCAGATAGACTGGCACATCCTATGTATGCTCAATGGAGAGGGTGGCATATCTCACTAGCCACTTGTGTGAGACACTAATACAAGGATGTGGATGCTCATTTGAGAAATGAGTCCACTGAATTGACTCGATGAAAGAGAACATCTTATGAAAGCCTTATTTGCAAATCAAAGATGGTTCTCTAAGTGAGAGTTATGCAAGTGATCCTTAGACCTGAAACCATCATGGAATCTTGTGCACATAAATTCATATTTTGGTTCATACCCAGGCATGGCATTAACATATGTACGGGATGTTCTGGATATGGTGGAGTATGTATGAAGGTTGTGAGTAGGTCAACATGAAATCAATCACTCCTAATAAGAGGAGATTGCATCCTGTGTATTCTCAATCCTAGATGACTCGAGAAAAGTCTTTTGGCCAAAAGCAGGAAAAAGATTAGAAAGAGTTTCTAAGCTTTTTCATTGGAGTCATCATTGGTTAATTGAGAATCGATATGAATATGTATTTGAGTTTGACATGATTCCATACTCATGAACATATTTAGGATGCAAGGATGATCGAAGGATTGAATTGCACAGTAATTTACCACTGAAGGGTATATTTGGTATTTTTATCAAATTTTATATCTTCTGAATAGTCATGATATATTGCTAGATATCAATCTTGACTTGTAAATTTTTGATCGAATTAAAGAGTTTAATTCGATCACCAATTAGAAAAGATTCTAATTATTGAACTCGGGTTAGCTCGATTGGACCAAAATTGATTAGATTAAAATCTAATCAAATTTGATCAACTTATATCCAGACCTACTGCCGACTAGATATGAAACCCAATGGATCACACACATATAAAAATTGGCTAAGGACCCTTTTGAAAAAGGTTGATTGGAATTTTGGATTCAATCAGGGTTCCGGTAAGCATGCTAGCACATGTGGAAACTCTTGCTCCTTTGGAGACTAATTTGGTCCCATCCCTTGCTAATTAGCTAGCCCAATTTGGTAGACATTTGGGTCAGGTCATATAATATGGAAGCAACCTAAATTGGGGCACCACATCCCATGTTAACACCAATTATGAAGAGTCCAAGTTGTGGTGGACTCTTGGTGCAAAACAGGTTCTGCCTACAAGTGTTGACGTGGGCAGAAGAAAAAATATTATTTTTTATAGGACTAAAATTATATGTGATAGCTCACATCACCCTATATCCTCTGTTACATATCTTAAAGTATGAGATATATTTTTTAAAAATTTTTGAGAAAGAGAAAAAATTAGAAAAAGAATGATGTCTCTCACATGCATGCAGAAGCGTCGCATCTCTCCATGATTTGGAGAGTCCTTCTTCCTATCAAATGCTTTCAGATTGGAACTATTTTTGATGATAATGTTATACATTTGATAATATATTTTTGATAATTTTTATAGAATTTTTTTTAGGTTTATCTGATGCCAAATAGATGCCATAAGTTGGTCCTAATGCCTGCACGCATGGTGATCAGCACTCACGTGAAGAGGTGTGAGGATAGCATCCTTCTATGAGAATTTTATCATCATTTTTAATTTTTTGAAATTTAGATTGAATCTCCAATCTACATGAATTTTTAAGAATTTTTTTGATTTGAGAAGGGATGTGAAAACATCCCTTCTTTGGTTGCACACGCGCAGACTAGGGTGCTGATCGACGTATCATGGACAAGAGTCCTTCTGCTTGAAGGAACTCTTATCTCTGATAATCAGATCAGATATGCCTTTTGGATAAGGCATGTCTCTCTCTTTTGGCATCCCTCTGGTGGCTATAAATAGGCTAGAGTGCTGGGTATCTGAAGAATCTAAGAGGGGTTTCTAATTTCTCTCCTGTTGCTCTCTTTTCTTTCTTACAACCTATCTTAGTTTTAGGACAAGGCTTTGGGATTTAAGACAAAGCCCTATATGGTCCTAACAAGGGTTGTAAGGGTCCTAAAAAAGGAGAATCAGAAGTTCAAAGGAGGTTCTAAGAGGGTGAGGTCAGGTTCTTGAAGAAACTTGATCGGTACGAGGCTAGTCGAGTTCTAGGGGCTAGAACTCTTGAAGCAAGGTGAAGAAGGAGCGCTGTCTTTGGTTCAATTTTCATGTGGATCATCATTGGAGGGTGGATACTTGGACACCTTATGAAAATTAAGATTAGCACTATAGGTATTCTTCTTATTCTAATTATATTTATTATGCTTTGATTATTATAGTCAAGAGTTTTTGGGCATTAGGGCTTCTGGTGCATTAGGTGTTTTGAATGAAAATTTTAAACACCTAACCCTTCTGCTGTGCCACCAGAACCCAATAGTGGTATCAGAGCCTATCTTGATTTATGTAATCAAAGATTAAATTATTATCTTAATTGTGATCAAGCATGAGTTTTTGGTTTAGTTCAAGTCGGGTCAAGGGTTGAACTCGATTGAACATCCAAACCCTATCATGTCTTAGAGATATGTTTTAAATATAAAATGCATGATATATGTGTAAAATTTTCTTAGTAGCTTAGTACTCTAATTAGAGTTCATCACCAAGCTGTCCGGTCATAAGAGCAAGTAGGGTTCAGAGACCCTCTCTTCCTATTCAATAGGATACTCTTATGGTGTGTAGGGGTGCCACTGTGATGTTCCAAGAAGAAGAACCGTGAAAAGAGTATTTTATATTCATGCATGTTATTAGAACTTCATGCGTATATGATATGCTTGAGATGTTTAGTTATAATTATATTATATGATTCTACTTTCATATCTTAGAGATATGATAAGATACGATAATTAGTTGTTATGATTATTAAGATACAACTATTATAGTGCATTCTTGTGATAGATTGAATTAGGATGTGTTTGAGACTATTAAAGCCCTCATAAAAATTATATTAAGTCATAATGTCATGAATTAGAAGTTGATCTATTTTCTTGAATCGATTAATTAATTAGTGTCTAAGGAGTGTTTCAAGTACGGTGGTTATTTAATTGGTTCTATTGCTGGTCTGACCAATTTTATTGGTATCTAAGAAAAGCAATGGGGGGACCCCCACCAATCTTAACACTTTTTTGATCAATTAGATTAGTTCGAATCTTGAATGAAGGTAGCTTAGTATTTTAAACACTACTAAGGGCCTTCCTTCATGCTCGGTTAATATTTCATCATGAACTATGGCTAGTTTGTTGTGTTACCATAAAGCTTGTCATAACGATTGATATAACATAATCCTGATGCATAAAAGATGCTTACGGTAATTTTGGATATACTACTTTGTTGTACTAACACAGGGGCAATTATATTCGATTTTGACTATATTGAAATAAAGGGTCTTATTTAACTAAAATATTATAGCTATGAACTCATAAGGGTTTGTTGTGTTAACACAAGATCGTTATAAGGAATTAAGGTCTCAATCTCACTAAAATAAATATAAAATATATCTCGTTTATCATAGGAGAGGGCTATGGTATCTGGTAAAATAGTGGGAGACATAACTAGTTTTAAAAGTCCTCATCTAGTTATGCATGTCAAACATGAGTGGTCGGCTTATACTATTATTTTATATATATTTAAGTCTATATTGTGGCTTCTTTATTTTCACCCATAATACCATAAATAAAACTATGTTGATCGATACAACTATGTAGATTGGTTGAGAAACTTGCAAATTAGGTTTGTATCGAAAAAGAACTTCGATATCCTAGATATTTTTGACCTTAGATTGGTCAGTAATAATGAGAAGGTAATGATGTCCGTATGGATATTATTTATGAAAAATTTAGACATGGGAGTATAATTGCAAGAATTATCTTGCAAGATTGAAGTAGGGTGCAAGTGTAACACCAAAAGATATGTATATGATACAGATCTATTTTTCATTGAGTGATTCAAACTCTGATATTTGGATATTGGATACTATCTATGGATCATATATTTATAATTCATTACAGTGACTATAGAATATCAAAGGTCTGAAAAGAGGTGACCTCGAGCTTTATAGCACAAGTGGAGAGTCTATTAGCGCCAAGACTGTGGGAACCTATAGCTTGATTTGCCTTTGGACAAAACTTTAGAATTAAAAGACTATTATTACATGCCAAAAGTCATTAGAAATATTATTTCTATACCTTTATTGTTAAAACAAAGTTATGAAATAAGGCTAATGGAAAATGAATGCTCCATTTTTTTTTTGAATTTTATGGCAGTGGTTATATTGATAATAATCTTTTAATTCTTACACTCAATAAAAATACTTTTTATATTAAAAAAAATATGAAAAGAAAGAGAAAAAATGTGAATATCACATATCTCTGACATTGTCGTCTTGGTCATATTAGTGAGTCAAGGATAAATAAATTATACAAAGAAGAATTCTTTGATCCAAATGATTATGAATCATTGGAGACTTATAAATCTTGTCTCATGGGTAAGATGACCAAGACTCCATTTTCTTAATATGGAGAGAGGACAAGTGAGTTGTTAACTCTAATACATATAGATGTATATGGACTGATAAGAACTCAGGCCAAAAGAAGATACTCCTATTTTATTACTTTTACAGATAATTTATTAAGGTTCGGATATGTGTATCTTATGAAATATAAATTTGAAGCTTTTGATAAGTTTAAGGAGTATCAAGGTACAATCGAGAAATAAATTGAAAAAAATATCAAAGTTCTTTGATCTGATCGAAGAGGAGAATACTTAACCATTGAATTTTTTGATCATCTTAAAAGTAAAGGTATTCTCTCTGAATGGATCCCTCCTAATATGCCTCAGTTAAATGGTGTAGCCGAAAGGAAAAATCATACTGTGATGGATAGATGTAATCCATGATATGCTTCATTGATCTCCCAATATCTTTCTAAGGATAATGCCCTAGAGACTGCCACATATATATTAAACAGAATGCCTTTAAAGTCTGTTGCAAGCACTCCATATGAGATATGAAATGGAAGGAAGCCTAATCTTAAACATCTTAAGACTTTGGGCTATCCTACTTATGTCAAAAATATTTTTGGACATAAGCTTAATGCTAGATCAGACAAGTGTAGGTTTGTAGAGTATCTTAATAAAATTAATGGATATTATTTCAACCACCTTGCTGAACAAAAGGTGTTTGTTAGTAGGCACGCCACTTTCTTGAAATATGAATTTATCCAAGAAGGAGGCAGTGGGAGGAATATTGAATTTATGAATGTTCATGATCTACAAATCGATCCAGAAATATCAGTGGTTGGACCATAAAAAGATCCTCAATCAAAAGTACCCAAGGATAAGGTACATCTATAATATACACCTTCTCTCTGAAGGTCAGATAGAGTGCGTCAAGCATCTCTTAGATATAATTTTGTCATTGAGAATGACAATTCAATCAATATCATTTATGATGTTGATCCATTGACCTATTCAGAAGCTGTCATGAGTAGGGACTCAGACAGATGGCTGGAAGCTATGAAATCTGAGATGGACTTGATGAATACCAACTAAGTGTAGACCTTGGTTGATGCACCTAAGGGTGCGACCCTAATAGGGTGCAAGTGAATCTTCAAAAGGAAGATCGGAGTAGATAGCCAAAAAGAAACCTACAAAGCTAGGTTAGTGACGAAGGGTTTCAGTCAAAGGTAAGGAATTGACTATGATGAAACCTTCTCACCAGTGGCTATGCTCAAGTCCGTCCAGATTTTGCTTGCTATAGCAGCATACTACGATTATGAAATCTGGTAGATGGATGTCAAGAGCAATTTTCAATAGTAATCTAGAGGAAGAGGTCTATGTGACTCAGTCAGAGAGATTTATCTCAAGTGAGAGAGCAAATCAAGTATGCAGGCTAATGAGATCCATCTATGGATCAAAGTAGATTTTGAGGAGTTGGAACATCCGATTTGATATGACAGTCAAAGAGTTTGGCTTTATCAAAAATATAGATGAACTATGTGTATATAAGAAGATAAGTGGGAGTATTATTGTCTTGTTGGTTCTGTATGTCGGTGACATACTGCTCATTGGAAATGATATCCCAATAATGCAATCGGTCAAAACTTGACTATCAAATAAGTTTTTCATAAAAGATTAAAGTGAAGCATCCTATATACTAGGTATAAAAATCTATAGAGATAGATCTAAAAAGATGTTGGCTTATCCCAGTCACGGTACATAGACCTCATATTAAAAAGATTTAATATGGTGGCAAGTAAGAAAGGTTACTTGTCTGTAAGTTATGGTATATGTCTCTCTAAGAAAATATATCTTAAAGACACCAGAAGAGAGGAAAAGGATGAATGAAATCTCTTATGCTTCGACTGTGGAATCAATTATGTATGCCATGCAATGTACCAAGCCTGATGTAGCTTATGCTTTGGGCATAGCTAGTAGATTTCAGGCTGATCTAAGGAAGGATCATTGAAAAATAGATGATAGCAAGTCAATATCAGGGTATGTGTTTATCCTAATGATGGGGCAGTGAGTTGAAAGAGTTCCAAACAGCAGATAGTAGCTGACTCAACTACTGAGTCAGAGTATGTTGCTGCTAGTGAAGCCATTAAGGAAGCTGTCTGGATGAAGAAACTCATCATGGATTTAAGAGTCGTTCTTAAGATTGAAGGATCAGTGTCACTCTATAGTGATAACACTGAGGCCGTTATTTAAAATAAGGAACTTAGGTCTCATTATAGATCCAAGCACATCCTCAGATGTTTCCTTCACGTTAAAGATAAGATGTTGTCTTGGAACGAGTAGACAGAAAGAATAATATAACAGATCTATTCACTAAGGCCATACCACAGCAGCTATATGATCGCCATCTTAATTATATGAGATACAAAGGCGATTGGCTTTAGTGCAAGTGGGAGATTGAAAGAAGAGTGCCCTATAAGCCAATCGTAAGTATGTTGCGATGGAACTTTCTTTAAAATTTTTCAACTCATGAAACGATATTTATTATTTGAGGCATTGATTCATCATATTAGCTGCATCTTAATATGTCTAAGATTATGATGAACTCTAAATATTAGGGTAATAATTTTAGGAGATATGACTGAATCATGCTAGTGAGATTTAAAATTCTAAAATCCTAATCTTAAATATTTCTGATCGTAGGAGCATTGAGTCAGGGATCAATGTTCCAGATAGACGGACACATCTATATATGCTCAATGGAGAGGATGGCAAATCTCACTAGCCACTTGTATAAGACACTAATACAAGGATGTGGGTGCTCATTTGAGAAATGAGTCCACTAAATTGATTCGATGAAAGAGAACATCTTATGGAAATCTTATTTGTATGTCAAAGATGGTTCTCTAAGTGAAAGTTGTGCAAGTGATCCTTAGACCTGAAACCATCATGGAATCTTGTGCACATAAACCCATATTTTGGTTCATACCCAGGCATGGCATTAAGACATGTACGGGGTGTTCTAGATATGGTGGAGTGTGTATGGAAGTTGTGAGTATGTCAACATGGAATCAATCACTCCTAATAAGAAGAGATCGCATCCTGTGTATTCTCAATCCTAGATGACTCGAGAAAAGTCTTTTGGCCAAAAGTAGGAAGGAGATTAGAAAGAGTTTCTAAGCTTCTTCATTGGAGTCATCATTGGTTAATTGAGAATCGATATGAATATGTGTTTGAGTTTGACGTGATTCCATACTCATGAACATATTCAGGGTGCAAGGACGATCGAAGGATTGAATTGCACAGTAATTTACCACTGAAGGGTATATTTGATATTTTTATAAAATTTTATATATTTTAGATAGTCATGATATATTACTAGATGTCAATCTTGACTTATAAATTTTTGATCGAATTAAAGAGTTTAATTCGATCGTCAATTAGAAAGGATTCTAATTGTTGAACTCGGATTAGCTCTATTGGACCAAAATTGATTAGATTGAAATCTAATCAAATTTGGTCAACTTATATCTAGACCTACTACTGGCTAGATATGGAATCTAATGGGTCACACACATATAAAAATTGGTCAAGGATCCTTTTGAAAAAGGTTGATTGGAATTTTGGATTCAATCAGGATTCCGATAAGCATGCTAGCACATATGGAAATCCTTGCTCCTTTGGAGATCAATTTGGTGCCATCCCTTACTAATTAGCTAGTCCAATTTGGTAGACATTTGGGTCAGGTCATATCACCTAGAAGCAACTCAAATTAGGGCACCACATCCCATGTTAACACCAATTATGAAGAGTCCAAGTTGTTGTGGACTCTTGGTGCAAAATAGGTTCTACGTACAAGTGTTGGCATGGGTAGAAGAAAAAATATTATTTTTTAGAGATTAAAATTATGTGTATAGCTCATATCACCCTATATCCTCTGTTACACATCTTAAAATATGAGATATATTTTTTTTAGAATTTTTGAGAAAGAGAAAAAATTGGAAAAAGAAGGATGTCTCGCACATGTGCGCAAAAGCGTCGCATCTCTTTGTGATTTGGAGAGTCCTTCTCCCTATCAAATGCTTTTAGATTGGAACTATTTTTAGTGATAATATTTTAAATTTTATAAGATATTTTTTATTATTTTTTTAGAATTTTTTCAGACTTATCTGGATGCCAAACGGATGCCATAAGTCAGTCCTGATGCCTACGCATGTGGTAATCAGCATTCGCGTGAAGAGGTGTGAGGATAGCATCTTTCTATGAGAATTTATCATTATTTTTAATTTTATAGAATTTAGATTGAATCTCCAATCCATATGGATTTTTGAAGATTTTTTTGATTTGAGAAGGGATGTGAAAATATCCCTTCTTTGGTTGCATGCGTGCAGACCAGGGTGCTGATCGACGCATCATGGATAAGAGTCCTTCTGCTTGAAGGAACTCTTATCTCTGATAATCAGATCAGATATGCCTTTTCGATAAGGCATGTCCTTCTCTTTTAGGGTCCCTCTGGTGGCTATAAATAGGTTAGGGTGCTGGGTATCCGAAGAATCTAAGAGGGATTTTCAATTTCTCTCCTGTTGCTCTCTTTTCTTTCTTACAACCTATCTTAGTTTTAGGACAAGGCTTTGGAATTTAAGACAAAGCCTTATCTGGTCCTAACAAGGGTTGTAAGGGTCTTAAAGAAGGAGAATTAAAAGTTCAGAGGAGGTTCTAAGAGGGTGAGGTCCGATTCTTGAAGAAACTTGACCGGTACGAGGCTAGTTGAGTTCTAGGGGCTAGAACTCTTAAAGCAAGGTGAAGAAAGAGCGCTATCTTTGGTTCAATTTCTGTGTGGATCACCATTGGAGGGCGAACACTTGGATGTCTTGTGAAAATTGAGATTAGCGCTACAGGTATTCTTCTTATCCTAATTTATATTTATTATGCTTTGATTATTATAGTCAAGAGTTTCTGGGCATTAGGGCTTCCGATGCATTGGGTGTTTTGAATAAAAATTTTAAACACCTAACCCTTCCGCTATACCACCGAAACTCAACAGGACTGAGTGGAGACTGTGAAGAAGCTGGAGCAGGACCTGGAACTGAGGTTGGAGCAGGAGAGGGCTCAGCTATCATTCTTTTTCTGTGCATATTTTCTTCTAATCCATGAATAGACTTTCTTCTCTGCGATAGCTTCAGTTTGGGAGCCATTTTGGACAACAAAGACTTGCAAACAGCTTAGGAGACCTAATGAGAGGTAGAGTAGAAAGGATTTTAGAGGAAAGATAAGGATTTTTAGGGAGATGAACCACAGGTTTGGAGATGAGGGTTTGAATCTAGAGTAAGCTTAAGTTGTCCAAACAAGAAAGAGAAAGAAAAGGGATTTAGTTTCTAAGAGGATGATTTGAACAAAAAAAATCGATGGGAAGAGGGATTTTAAGAGATTTTTATGGTTGAGAGAGTGGAGAGGGAGGAGATTTTTGTTCGGTGGAATGAGGAAGACGAAAGGCAAAGGGTCGGCTCATTTACAAATGGAGATTTTCCAATAAAATAGAGTGCCCAATGAGTTTTAATAAAAATTATAAGTTTACCCTGGGGTTGACCCTATGGATCGACTCATTACTAGAAAAATTAAAAAAAATGATAGAAAAATTTTGAAAAAATTTGAAACTTGAGAGAAGAGTGTCTATTTAAGAGATTGATCATATGAAGGATAGTTTTGAGCTTTTAAGAAAGGATAGAAGAGAATTGAGCTCAAAATTTGGTTCAATGAATTTTTAAAAAAAAAAAAACTTGGGATCAGAAAGATACTTAAGCTGATGGATCAAGAATTCTTAGTTCTCTCCTAATTTTACAAAATCTATCTTCACTTAAGGCCTTAGTAAAGATGTCAGTCAATTATTTATCAGTACAAATATAATCAAAAATTATATTATTATTTTAGACATGTTCTCTTATGAAATGATGTCTAATTTCAATATATTTTGATGTAAAATGCTGAATTAGATTTTTAGTTAGATTAATAGTACTAGTGTTGTCACATCTTATGAGAGTTTCATTGAGTTTGATGCCAAAGTTCTCAAGTTGTTGCTTAATCCACAAGATTTGAGTACAGCAACTTTCGGCTGCAATGTATTCAGCCTCGACCGTAGACAGTGCCATCGAATTTTGCTTCTTGCTAAATCAAGAGATTAAGTTAACTCCAAAAAATTGACAAGTTCCATTAGTACTTTTTCTATCTAATCTACATCCAGCAAAATCGACATCTGAATATCCTATTAAGTCAATTGATGAGACCTTAGAATACCATAATTTTAGAGTTTATGTACCTTTTAAATATCTAAAAATTCTTTTAACTGCATTTAAATGTGATTCTTTTGGATTTGATTGAAAGCATGCACATAGATAAGCACTAAATATAATATCTGGTCTACTAACAGTTAAATACAATAATGAACCAATCATGTCTTTATAAAATTTTGAGTCTACATGTTTATCTCCTTCATCCTTATCAAGCTTACATGATAGACTCATGGGGGTACCAATTGCTTTGGACCCCTCCATTCCAAATCTTTTGAGTAGTTCTCTTGTGTATTTGCTTGGGGTGATGGAGATCCCTTCATTTGTTTGTTTGATTTGGAGTCCGAGAAAAAATTTAAGTTTTTCCATCATGCTCATCTTGAACTCTCCCTATATGAGCTTAGCAAAATCTTGACAAAGAGTTTCATTAGTAGATCCAAATATAATATCATCAACGTATATTTGTATAACTAAGATATCATTATAATTTTTTTTAATGAAAAGAGTTGTATCTACATTTCCTCTTGAAAAACCATTATCAAGCAAGAATTTACTTAACCTTTCAAAATACCAAGACCTAGGTGCTTGTTTTAAACCATATAATGCTTTGTTTAATTTGAAAATATGATTAAGAAAAGCATGATTTTCAAAATCAAAGAGTTGTTCTACATAAACTTCTTTGGCAATATAACCATTTAGAAAAGCACTTTTGACATGCATTTGGAATAACTTAAAATTTATAAAGTATGCATATGCAAGTAAAAACCTAATTACTTCTAATCTAGCAACAGGTGCAAAGATCTCATCAAAATCAATTCTCTCTTCTTGATTATAATCCTTTGCAACCAATCTTGCTTTATTCCTAATTATATTTTCATGTTCATCCAATTTATTCATATATACCCATTTTATGCCAATTACTGAATAATTTTTAGGTCTTGATACTAAAGTCCATACATTATTGCTTTTGAATTGATTAAGTTTCTCTTGCATTGCATTTATCCAATTATAATCTTTTTCAGCTTCATCTATAGTTTTAGGTTCAAAATGAGAAATAAATGTAAAATGATTGTATGCATCTCTAAGTAAAGAACGAGTTCTTACTCCATGTGTAGGATCACCAATGATTAATTCTTTGGGATGATTGTGATCATATCTCCATTCTTTAGATAGATCATTTGTACCTTGAGGTTATTCTTGTTGTTCTTCACCTTCATCCTCTTGTTTGTTATCATGTTCTTCTTCATTTTGAATTGTTGAGTCTTTTAGGGTGAGCTCCTTCATCCCTTCTATAAGAGGATCTGCATCATCAATACCTTCACTCTTCTTTGAAGAAAGATCATTAGTCTCATCAAAAACATGTATTGACTCCTCTAACTAAAGTTCTTTTGTTGAAAACTCTAAAAGCTTTGCTAGAAAAAGAGTAACCAAGAAAAATTGCTTCATCGGATTTTGCATCAAATTTTTCTAATCTCTCTTTACCATTGTTCAAATTAAAATATCAGTAACCAAAAATATGAAAAAATATAATGTTTGATTTTTTTTCTTTCCAAAGCTCATAGGGTGTTTTCTTTAGAATTGGTCTAATTAAAGTATAGTTTAAAATATAACATGCCATGTTAATTGCTTCTGTCTAAAAGTATCTTAGGAGGTTGCTTTCACATAGCATGGTTCGGATCATTTCTTCAATAATTCTATTTTTTCTTTCTACTATCCTATTTTGTTGGGATATCCTAGGTACTGAAAAATTATGGTCAATATCTTTTTCATCACAAAATTTTTCAAAATTTTGATTTTCAAATTCGATTCTATGATCACTTCGAATATTTTGAATTAAAAAATCTTTTTCATTAGTAATTCATCGATAAAATTTTGAAAATACATGAAAAGTTTCATCCTTATGTGTCAAAAAAAAATCTATGTAAAATGAGAGAAATCATCAATAATTACAAAGCCATATCGTTTTTCACCTAAACTAGTAGTTCTAGTGGATCCAAATAAATTTATGTGCAATAATTTTAATGGTCTAAAAGTTGAAACAATATTTTTAGATTTGAATAAAACTTTTGTTTGTTTATCTAGTTGGCATGCATCACAAATTCTATCCTTTTCAAAATTTAATTTAGGTAAATCGATAACCAATTTCTTTTTAATAAGTTTTGAAAGTGAATGCATGCTAATATGTATAAGCCTACGGTGCCAAAGCCAACTAGTCTCATTAATTTTGGCATTCAAGGCTACTAGGCATTGCAAGTTTATCTTGAAAAGATCATTCAAATCTACCATATAAATATTACCATGTCTATACCCAATAAATTTAATGCCTTCATCATTGGCATAATGAAGATTCAAAAATGACTTTGTACCCTTTGTCACAGAATTGACTAATGCTTAATAGATTATGTTTCAAACCATCTACTAATAAAATATTTTCAATATACTTGGAGGGAGTGATACCAATGTTACCTATACCGATGATCTTTCCTTTGCTATTATCTCCAAAGGTGACCATCCCTCCATCTTTTGCATCAAGTGTGATGAATTGGGATTCATCATCGGTCATGTGTCTTGAGCACCCACTATCAAGATACCATTTTCAATTTGTTCCTTGGGATGTAAGATACACCTGCATGCAAAAATTAAGTTTTCACTTTAGGTACCTAAGTTTTCTTGGATCCTCTTTGGTTAGTCACAATGGTTCCTTTTGGAACTCATATTTTCTTCACATTAAAATTTTCAAATTTACTAGAGAAATATGTATAGAATTTATGTCCTACTTTACCATATTTAAAGCAAGTAATATTTGAAAACTTATTGCTTGATGAGTTCACATAGATATTTTTCAAAAATTTTTATTTCTTTAAAGTGTTGTAGCCAAAATTGGCTTTATCATAAACGGTCTTTTGATTATCAAGTATCATTTAAAGTTTAGTTGAACTAAGAGTGAACTTTTCTATCATAGGTTTTAACTTAACAATTTTATTTTTCAAGTTTAGATTTTTTTATGTCAAGGTCAATTTTTTATTTGAAATAATTTTATTTTTTCTTAGTAAAGATTGATTCTTTGATTTTAATTCTTTGTTATTTATCCCAAACTTCTTTAGATTATCAACTAGATCATAAAATACTTCTTGAAGTTCTTCAAAAGTAAAGTCATTAGAAGCTTCAGCATTTACCTCATTTTCATATGCCATAAGGCACAAGTTAGCTTGCTCATGTGAATCTTATTCTTTGAAGCTCGACTCATCACTATCACTCCATGTAGCCACCATTGTCTTTTTCTTGTACTTCTTGGAGCCCTTCTTAAGTTATGGACATTCGGATCTAAAGTACCCCGGCTTTTTACATTCATAGCAAATAAAGAGCTGCTCTTTATCCTTCTCCTTGCTATGCTCCCCTTTTGTAGGTGGCCTCTTCCTCATCCCTTTTTTTTTTCTTCAAAAATCTTTTAAACTTTATAGTGATGAGGGCTATTTCTTCATTTTGTTCTTCATTTTCTATTTCATCAGATTCCTCATCGAGTTGAGCAGTAGATTTGAGGGCGATTGTCCTCTTCTTCTTGACATCTTCTTCTTGATGTTGTTTCATGCTTAGCTCGTGTGTCATTAGTGATCCTAGAAGCTCCTTCAAGGGTAAGACATTCAGATCTTTGGCTTCTTGGATTGTGATCACTTTGACCTCCCAAGTCCTTGGTAAAAACCTAAGAATTTTTCTCATAAGATAACTGTTAGAATAAGATTTATCGAGACTTTTTAGACCATTAATAATATCTATAAAATAAGTAAATATTTTAGTTATTGATTCATCATGCTCCATTTTAAAGAGTTCATATTTGTGCACAAGCATGTTAATTTTTATTCCTTAACTTGATTAGTGCCTTCATGTGTTACTTCTAATCTATCCCATATTTTTTTAGCCGACATGCATGTTGAAATATGATTAAACTCATTTGCATCTAAAGCACAATATAAAACATTCATGGCTTTAGCATTGAGTTGAGCCATTTTCTTGTCAACCTCATCTCATTCTCTTTCGAATTTGGTTGATTCTACACCATCAATTATCTTAGTGGGTGTGTATGGTCCATTAACTATGATACTCCATATATTATAGTCAAGAGCTTGGATAAAAATTTTCATCCGAGCTTTCCAATAGGTATAGTTTGACCCATTAAAAAGTGGAGGTCGGTTTGTAGACTGCCCCTCGGCTAGTGAAGCACCAACTTAAGTTGCCATAGATTTTTAGCTCTTTGATGGTTAAATCAAAGTAGGACTAGAGCATCGAGCTCTGATACCACTTGTTGTCCAGCTATGCAATCCAATAGAGGGGGTGAATTGCATTTCTGAAATTTTAAAGTTAATTTAAAACCATAAGGATTAAGTAATAATAAGTAAATTATGTGTAGTAAGTGATTTAAGTTAGGTGTAGAAATGAGATGCAAGAATGCAAGAAAATAAAGAAATTTAGATGGAGAGCAAGTAAACACACCACAAACAATCAAGATTTATAGTGGTTCGGTGCCAACTTTGCACCTACATCCACTCTCTAAGCTCCTACTTGAGAATTTAAATCCACTAAAATGTATTCAACAAGAATACAACATCGGTACCTCCGACTCTATCTATCTCAAGCTAGAATACTTATTTTTTGGATATAAACCAATCCAATACAATTCGATTCAAGGTTCGGATCAATCTATCTAAGTTTTGGAATCCTTCCAAAACTAAAAATCAAGACAAAAATAGAGTAAGAGAGTTAACCATACGAAAATACAAGTTTAGCTCCTTTAATAAGCAAATAAAATTTTAAATACACTTACACAATAAGAAAGAAGCTTTTTTGATTTTTTTTAAAGTTATTGAAGACTTGAATGAGCTCTTGAGGGGTTGGTGAGCTTGAAATAAAAGCTTCTTTTGGTTAAAGAGGGCTTTTTGCTTAAGGTTGAAATGAATGCTTGAAAAACCTTGAAAACCTCATCTTTTTCTCTCCTTCAAGTGCCTTTATATCTTCAATAGATGCTAGAGATAAATTTAGACTGAAATAGAGTCATTGGAGTGTATTAAATGAGTATTAAATATGGCCAAAATGAATTGAAAAACTAGCCATTACGGAGATTTTTCATCGCAGGGGTCAACTCATAGGGTCGACCTCTGCACAGGGGTCGACTCATAGGGTCGACCTCTATGGTGCAAAATAGAAAATTACTGTTCTGTATCTTTGCCCTGCATAGCAACAGAGGTCGACTCATAGGATCATCCTCTTTGGGTGTGCCAGCCAAAAATAGCATGACGTTCAACCCCTTTTGACAGGAGTCGACTCATAGGATCAACTCTTTTCTTTAATTTGATTTTCTCTCAAAATATATATCTAAAAAATATAAAATTACCTCTAATAGATCATAAATCTTCTATTCTTGTTTTTGAGGCTCTCAAATCAGAACTTGATAAAATTACAGTTTTGCCCCTGAAATACAATAAATCTTTTTCCAAGATAAAATCATTAGTAACCCTCTCAAATGTATTGTAATCATCAAAATCAATTCATGGAGCAACACCCACATACATCAGTATGTATTAGACCTAGGATATCACTGGCTCTTTCATCCTTTCCTTTAAAAGGTGACTTAGTCATCTTACCAAGTAGACAAGATTCATAGGTAGGCAATGATTCACAATCATCTATCTCAAGGACACATTCCTTGATCAACCTATCAATTTTATACTTATTCACATGATCAAGTCTATAATGCCAAAGGTAGGACTCACTACATTATCTATTTTGGGATATTTACTAGGTGTGTACATTACGCTAACAGACCATGATATTATGTATATGCCATATTTTAATTATCCACGCATAATTGTAGTATCATTCATAATGATATCACAAAATTCATCCTTTATTATAAACTTGTAACCAAGTTTGGCCAAAAAGCCTACAGAGATGACATTCATCATAAAGGAGGGACAATAATGACAATCATCTAATATGACACTACTGGACTCGAAGACGAGTTGCAAAGTTTCCAAGGCCAGAACTGAAACAAGGCTTCCATCTCCAACATTAAGGAACCGCCGCCCTCTCGAAATTTTTTACTTATCTGCAGTCCCTGCAATGAATTGCATATATTAATAAGACTTCCGATATCCAATACCCAGGTAATAGTATCACAAACAGAGAAATTATAAGGTGTTATCATATAAATATCTTGTGAAGCAATCACTTGCCTCTTTCTCTTGTTCTTAAGCCTGTTTGGGTCAAAGATGGCTATATAAGTAGGATAATTCCTTTTCCAATGATCCAACTTTTTATAGAAGAAGCACTCTGCCTGACTCTTGTCAACTTTTGATGGTTTGCTCTGCTTGGGATCGACGGCATGGGATTTTTGCACCTTTTTCTTCTTTTCTCTCCTAAAGGATCGACATCCTGTAGATGAACCTCCCACTAAATTTACTGGCTCTTTTTGAAGCTGGTGATCCTTCTCAAAAGTCTGCAGTAACCCTAGCAAATCATGATAGTTTACTGCAAGCTTCGTCATTCTATAATGATCGAGAAAGAATAGGTAGGATTTCGATAGCGAATTGAGAATAGCATCCTTGCCAAACTATTCATACAATAGAAAGTCAAGTTTGCTAAGGTGTTCAATCTGCTCAATCATGTATAATACATGATCGGTGACTGAAGCTTCCTCTCGCATACAGGCATTGAATGCTGCACAGGAGGTTTCATATCTCTCCGCATCCTCAGGGGTGCCGAAGGACTCATTCAATATTTGAATCATCTCCTCAGGCTACACATCCTCGAACTTACGACTAAGTTCATCATTCATAGCTGCCCTCATCATGCAATGCACAGTCATGTGATCATTAAGCCACTTCGTATAAGTGTCTCTCGCAGCACGAGGAGCATTGACTGCAGATTCTTTAAGTGCCTGATCTGTAAGGACATACAAAATCTTCTCGTACTCCAACACAATCTTCAACTTTCGATACCAGCTATCGAAGTTGGGTCCGGTGAGCTTGTCACTGTCCAACAGTGAATGGAGGGATAGTGTGTTGGCCATAACTGAAAGAAAAAAATATTAGCCTATTAGTATATGAATTATTTATTTAATCCTGAAGACATGGACTTTAGTCTAAAGGTCCTTCCACTATTTTTTGCAAATTGGTAGACTCTACCTCCAACTCGAGGAATTACATTAATTCTTTAGCGGGTACTAGAATTCACACGGACTGCATTCGAGCCCGAGTGTGGCTCGACCAACCCTAGTGCATTCATGGGTAGGTTCATAACCAATTGTTTCTCCAAACAACTTCTAGCATTGGGTTTTGTCCCAGACATCCTTTCAGCAGGCATGTGGTACCTCCATTAAAAATCTTGATTAGGTCCAACCATTAATATGACACATCAAGTACATCCAATAAATGAATATCCAAGTCCGAGTATGGCTCAGCCAACCTGAGCATTGATTTGAAAGTACATCATGATGGTTATATGATGAATGACAATTCTAATATGTAATAGACACCAGGCGTGTGGTGCCTCCAATGCCTATTTGAAATATTGGACTCATTATCATACACCTTAATAGGTGGCAATTACCAAGTTATCTCATAATTTTATCACTTTATGGACCTAATAATTTAGAGGATTTGATTTCATTGACCTGAGAATAAGAGAAGAAGTCGACCTGCAAGCTGTAAATCCTTTCACTGACTTCACCAAGTCATGTTGAGGATTAAACATAAGCTGGTCTAAAGATACCTAAATCAGTCATACTAATTCACCTTAATGGTATGGGTCTACACGAATCGACTAGTGATCTAATCAAAACATAATCTATCATGTTGGCCAGGTAAGTGAGATCAGCGGGAGGGATCTGCCCTTAACTCATCGTAGACGCATCTAGGTGAATAGCTCCCAATTAAAAATTACTTGATCGAATCTACCAAACTTACCTTAGATACAACTGGTTAATTAGTTTCAATTTGGCACACCAGAAGACTCGGGCTCAACCACGGAGCTATGATCATGATCTATTTATTAGGGTCAAACACATGGACTTGATCAAACTTCAACCATTGAGATTGATTTAGAGAAATACTGACCTAATCTAATTCAATACTTGATTAGATTTAATTAATTTCTCTACTTGATTAGATTTAATTAATTTCTCTACTTGATCCATATGTGTTCCTAACCCTAGGTCTAACCTATTAAAAAAACCTGATTCATGCTAACCTTTTGTTCATCATATTATGTGGTGTCTTAATGATCTTCAATTCTCAATTCTAGATTATTCAAACTTAATTCAAAATTAAGTATGGAAAACATGTATTTCAGTCTGTAGAACTATTTTACAAAGGTTTCAAGTGAAGCATACCATATATTTCAATACATAAAAATAAATTTTCATAATATGTTTAACAATTAAACATACATACGTATGATCTAAACTTCATTCATACATCTCATGTATCATGATAATTTTTAGATCAATACCAATTACATCATATGTAACATATAATTCAGATCTAAAATAATTTTATATCTAAAATTTATCCTATTATAATGAATTATAAATCACTTTAGATCTAATCTAAATATATTTATGATCAAAATAATATATAAAAATCCTTTCACTTTTCATCTTCATGAAACTGGATCACAACGACATCCCTACACATCATAAGAGAACCCATCGAATAGACAAAAGAGAGATTAATCTCTTTAATCTCTTATGATCGGATGGTCTGGTGATCTCATCAATCTGAGTACTAGGCTACTAAGATCTGAAATCTAATTTCATATATAATTACATTAACATATAATTATTGACAAAACTATTTTATGTCATGAACATATCCTTGATCTCATCAATTATGTTCTTCATCTAATCTAATTAGATTTGATGTACCATATACATCATATGAAATCTAAAACTTATCTTATACTGATTATAAAATATTAATTTTAGATTTGATATTAAATAAAAATAATTAGATGCAAATATAAATGCATAAGGAATTAATTTTTTATAAAATCTATTTTCGCGCAGTGCTGAATTTGATAGGATTCAGATCTAAATATCCATCAAAATAGATTCAATTTAAATCTGAGATAATCATTACTTCATAAAAAAATAATAAAATTAAAATTTTATTAAAATAAATTTTTAATTCATATTATTTTTCATCAAAAATTCAGCAACAGTAGAATTCTGTTATAACAGATTTATAACAACCTCAATCAACTATTGATTAGGCACCTCTAATCCAATCAAAATCAGATCAAAAATTTTATATAAATAGATGTAAATGAGATTTAATGTCACACAAAAAATCTCAATTATATATTATGTAAATAATCATAAAAAATTTTATTTTTTATGTATATATTTCAGACTTGCTCTGATACCAGTTGAAGGGAAGGAAATAGTTTCTCTCCAGAATGCCCAGGTTGTATCTAAAAATTTTCTCTAATGAACAGAACATACCTATTCTACAAGGGTTTCAAGTGAAGCATATCATATATTTCAATATATAAAAATAAATTTTTATAATATGTTTAATAATTAAATATACATACGTATGATCTAAACTTCATTCATACATCTCATGTATCATGATAATTTTTAGATCAATACCAATTACATCATATGTAACATGTAATTCAGATCTAAAATAATTTTATATCTAAATTTTATTCTATTATAATAAATCATAAATCATTTTAGATCTAATCTAAATATATTTATGATCAAAATAATATATAAAATTTTGTTCACTTTTCTTCTTCATGAAATTGAATCATAATGATATCCTTACATGTCATAAGAGAACCTATCGAATAGGCAAAAGAGAGTTTAATCTCTTCAATCTCTTATGACCGGACAGTCTGGTGATCTCATCAATCTGAGTACTAAGCTACTGAGATCTGAAATCTAATTTCATATATAATTATATCAACATATAATTATTGATAAAACTATTTTATGTCATGAATATATCCTTGATCTCATCAATTATATTCTTCATCTAATCCAATTAGATTTGATGTATCATATACATCATATCAAATCTAAAACTTATCTTATACTGATTATAAAATATCAATTTTAGATTTGATATCAAATAAAAAAATAATTTAGATGCAAATATAAATGCATAAGAAATTAATTTTTGATAAAATTTATTTTCGCACAGTGCTGAATTATGATAGGATTCAGATCTAAATATCCATCAAAATAGATCCAATTTAAATCTGAGATAATATTTACTTTATAAAAAATAATAAAATTAAAATTTTATTAAAATAAATTTTTAATTCATATTATTTTTCATCAAAAATTCAGCAACAGCACAATTCTGTTATAACAGATTTATAACAACCTCAATCAACTATTGATTAGGCACCTCTAATCCAATCAAAATTAAATCAAAAATTTTATATAAATAGATCTAAATGAGGTTTAATATCATATAAAAAATCTTAATTATATATTATACAAATAATCATAAAAAATTATATTTTATATATATATATATTTCAGACCTACTCTAATACCAGTTGAAGGAAAGGAAACAGTTTCCCTCCAGAATGCCCAGGTTGCATCTAAAATTTTTTTTTAATATTCTACTTATTTAAGGATCAAATTCTTATCTAAATCATAGTAGAACCAGAGATCAAATTCTAAATTATCTGATATAAATCTTTACAGAGATCTGGATATGCAGACCCTCTACTTCGCATGCACGTCAGACACCGCAGGAAAGCAGGATGAACTCCAATCCAATTGGCCTCACAACTCAATCAATCGAGGGATAAGATATGATGGTGTATCACCTCACACCAGTAGGTAGGATGCCCAAAAAGGATCCACACCCAAGGAGAGAAGGTGGCAACAAAGGGAGGGATGTAGAAGATGAAGGATCTTTTTCTTCACATGTCTGTCTCTCTCTCTTTTTCTCTTCTCTCAATTTGATTTGTTTGCTATTCTATTCTCTTCTTTTTATCCATTGGTAGAGATCCTTTCTATTTATAGATGATTCTCATGACCCAATGAGAGGACTCTTTATTCATATCTGATTTGAATTGGTCCAATACTCATGAAAGGACTCCTACATGAGATTTAATTGCCATCACTTATGACATCCACTTTGCACCCACTCCCATACCCACTTGGGATGCCCCAAATTAGCATCAAACTAATTTTTGATCATACTTCATTAGTGGGTATTCCCAGTGCAAGTAGGAATACTCATATCTCATCCAAAATAGGTCTGATTCGAGTCTGATTCGAAGCCGGTTCGAAATAATTTCGAAAGACTGTCAATTCTAAACTCTTTAGGATTTTTGTATCAAGTCTAACTTGAATTTTGAATCTATTTAAGTATAATTAATTTAGATCTAATTTAAAATTAATTAGTACTTAAATCGAATCTTTCATATGTTCCTCAGATCATAGATAGAAATTATTCATCCCCAGGATTGAACCTGAACCTCATGTGTAGTGCTAGCTAGATATAGTCAATTCTTCAATTCTGTTTGATCCATAACTCAATTCTCAATCAAGTTAGCATATATGTTCAATCAAGTCAAGTACTTCCAGATTAGACATATAAACATAGGTCAGTTCCTTCTTACTTTATCTGACTTGTGTGCGTGACTCCATAGGTTCAAACACTAAGCCGGTAGCATAGGAACCAATTCCTACATTAATTGAGATACCATCTAGCAATGGTTTTTGACATCTAGAGAGGTTGAATTATCATAAAAAAGTATTTTATAATCCATACTCATGGTTACCGCATAATTCATCCTTTTGACCCTGGATGCTCTAGGATGGTCTCAGGTTAACTGTCAATCGAGATTGCTTTATCCACATTGTATTTCAATCTTTCAAATCCATCTCATGGATTATCCTGGCCAAAGCTTTACTAAATTGAAATATAGTGATACATCAACTCCAATAATCTGAAGGGGTCAATCCCATCTTGATCCACACAGACTTCGCAAGTACTTGACTGTACCTAGAGCCTTCTGCTACTGCATTAAAAATTTAGATAGTTCGACAACAAAGCACAGTGAGTTGCTTGTAAGTCACTATGGTGACTCAGGTCTAAAGGATATTTATACCCATGTGTTTCGCGAGCAACTCTTGACAGCAGAACGCTCAGCAGGTGAATCACTTGTTCAGTGATGATGTACCCTTATATCTCACCTGTATGCCATACCAGTGTCACCACACTCCTTGATTAAGAGGACAACCAACCCATATGGCACACAATGACCTTCACTCGATAAACGTCATCATCCCATAATGACGTATCATTTGATCGCGAACTTGTTTAAGAACTATACGATAAATCCTCTCTTTATCGTATACTAGCATAGTTCTAGGGACTTCATCACAGTACAAGAGTTCAAAGAAGATATCACTTTGTGATGAAAAATATCAGAATAACTATTATTCAATAATCAATAATTCATATACAAGGATGAACTCAATCGTCACACGATTAGTTTTAGGACACAATTCCTAACAACTCCAACTTGGACTAAAGCCAATCGGGATAGTATCTTATATCCATCTTCCATTTAAAGTCATCAAACTCTTTGATCCTGAGAGCTTTAGTGAAGGGGTCGACTAGGTTCTCCTTTCCATCATTCTTCTGAAGTTCGACGTCACCTCAATTCATAATCTCTCATACTAGGTGATAGCGGTGCGAAACATGTTTAGTGTGATGGTGCGACTTAGGTTCTTTCACCTGAGCTATGTCACTGGAACTGTCACAATACAGCAGGACAGGACCTTCAATGGAAGGTATAATTTCCAACTCGATAATAAACTTTCACAACCACACCGCCTCCTTTGCAGCATCCAATGCAGCAATGTATTCTGCTTCGCATACAGAATCGATCATAGTATGTTGCTTCATGAGTGAGTATTCTCAGTGCAAGTAAGAATACTCATATGTCATCCAAAATAGATCCAATTCGAGTTTGATTCGAAGTCGATTCAAAATAATTTCGATAGATTATCAATCCTAAACTCTTTAGAACTTTTGTATCAAGTCTAACTTAAATTTTGAGCCTATTTAAGTCTAAGTAATTCAAATCTAATCTAAAATTAATTAGTACTTAAATTCAATCTTTCATATATTCCATGGATTATATGTAGAAATCATTCATCCCCAGAATTGAACTTGAATCTTATGTGTAGTGCTAGCTAGACATAGTCAACTCTTCAGTCTCGTTTGACCCATAACTCAATTCTCAATCAAGTTAGCTTATATGTTCAATCAAGTCAAGTACTTCCAGATTGGACATATTAACATAGGTCAATTTCTTCCTACTTTGTCTGACTTGTGTGTGTGACTTCATAAGTTTAAACACTAAGCCGGTAGCATAGGAATCAATTCTTGTACTAATCGAGATACCATCTAGCAATAACTTTTGATGTCCAGATAGGTCAAATTATCATAAAAAAATATTTCATAACCCATAATCATGGTTACCGTATAATTCATCTTTTTGACCCTAGATGGCTCTAGGATGGTCTCAGATTAACTGTCAATCGAGCTTGCTTCATCCATATTGTATTTCAACCTTTCAAATTCATCTCATGGATTATCCTAGTCAAGACTTTACTAAATTAAAATACAGTGATACATCAACTTCAATAATCTAGAGGGGTCAATCCCATCTTGATCTACACACAGACTTCGCAAGTACTTGACTGTACCTAGTAGCCTTCCGTCACTGCATTAAAAATTTTGATAGTTCGGCACCAAAGCACAGTGAGTTATTTGCAAGTCACTATAGTGATCTCAGATCTGAAGGATATTTATATCCATGTATTTTACGAGCAACTCTTGATAGTAGAATGCTCAGCAGGTGAGTTACTTGTTCAGTGACGATATATCCTTACATCTCACCTGTATGCTATACCAGTATCACCACACTCCTTGGTTAAGAAGACAACCAACCCATATGGCACACAATGATCTTCACTCGATAAATGTCATCATCCCATAATAACGTATCATTTGATCATGAACTTATTTAAGAACTATACAATAAATCCTCTCTTTATCGTACACTAGCATAGTTCTAGGGACTTCATCACAGTACAAGAGTTCAAGAAAGATGTCACTTTGTGATGAAAAATATCAGAATAACTATTATTCAATAATCAATAATTCATATACAAGGATGAACTCAATCATCAAATGATTGATTTTAGGACACAATTCCCAACACCCCCATCTTACTTACCCGACCAATTTGGTTAAGCGATCTTGATATTGAAAAATCCTAATGTTGAAAAATACTACTAGGAGCTTTTCCTTCATGCTAGATTAATGTTACATCATGAACTATGGCTAGCTTGTTGTGTTACCACAAGACATGTCATAAGGATTCATATAATATAATCTTGATGCATAAAAAATGCTTACAGTAATTTTGGATATACTGCTTTGTTATATTACCATAAGGATAATTATATTCGAATTTGACTGTATTGAAATGAAGGATCTTACTTAACTAAAATATTATAGCTCGTTGTATTACCACAAAGCTAATAATATTGTAGAGGCCAAGCTAAAATATTGAAAATTTTATGAGATGCAATTGGAAAGAGTTTTCTACCTATGAACTTATAAAGGTTTGTTGTATTAACATAAGATCATTATGAAAAATTAAGATCTCAATCTCACTAAGATAAATAGTATATATCTCATTCATCATAGTAAAGGATTATGATGTTTGATAAAATAGTGGGAGGCACAATTAAATCTAAAGCCCTTATTTAATTGTATAAGTCAATATGAGTTGTTTGCTTATGTTATGTTTTTTATTTATTGTAGATTAAATTCTACAAATAGCATCTTCATTATCATTACGAAGAATCTTAGATTCCAATAAGTTGATCGATCTCAATTATATGGACTAGTTGAGAAATTTAAAAATCATACTCACTTAAGAAAAGCTCTCTTATATTCTTGATGTCTCCGAACCACAAGAGATTAGAGATGATGCCACTGAGGAGAAGGTATCCACATACAGGATGTGGAAGAAAGATAGTTTAACTATCCAGTGTATCATACTGCCCTTTATGAGGAATGAATTACAAAGACAGTATGAGAGCATGGATACTCAATCCATACTCTTCAATCTTAAAGAGTTGTATGGAGAGCAGAGTAAGACTACTAGATATGAGATATCTAAATAGTTATTCCATGCTAGAATGATTGAGAGGTCATTCATATAAGACCATATCCTGAAGGTTATTGACTTGATCCTAGATTGGGTCAATTGGGTTTTATGATAGATGGAGAATTAAGTCAGAATTTGATCCTGCAATCTCTCTTCGAATAATTCGCTCAGTTTGTCGTGAACTATCAGATGAACAAACTGAATACCTCTTTGCCTGAGCTGTTAAACATACTCAAGACAGCTGAGAGCCACATAAAAAGGATAAGGCTCCACTTCTTCTTGTGAAAAAAACCTCTAAGAAGAAGTCAGGTTTTAAGGGTTCAAAGAAAGTACTAAATCCTAAGGATGGCAAGATGAAGAAGAAGGGAAAGAAAGTCTTCGGATAGGATACCTACTTTTATTACAGCAAGGCAAGACACTGGAAGAAGAATTGCAAGTTATATCTTACAACTGAAAAGGCTGGTGCAAGTGACGCACCAAAAGGTATGTATGAGATACTTACAATTTTGTCATTAAGTTCTTTTAATTTAGACTCTTGGGTATTGGATGCCTCTTGCGGTTCTCATATATGCAATTCATTGTAGGGGATACAGAATATTAGAGTGCTAAAGAAGGGTAACTTTAAGCTCTAAGATGTTGGAGGAGAGTCCATCCAAGCAGAGGCTGTAGGAACATATATATTGAAGTTACCTTGTGGGAAGATCTTAGAGCTAGAAAACTATTATTATATGCCTAAGATCATTAGAAACATTATTTCTGTATCATTGCTATTGCAACAAGATTTTAAAATTAATGGGAAGAGCAGTAGTTATTCAATTTCTTTTTCTAATGAAATTCTCTACCATGGCATTATTAATAATGGTCTTTTGATTCTATCTAATAATAATATTTTTCATATTGATGAAAGTAAAAAGTGAAAGAGAGAAAAGATAAATAATACTTTATTTTGATATTATCGACTTGATCATATAAGTGAGACAAGAATTAACAAGTTATACAAAGAAGAGTTCTTTGATCCTTATGATTATAAATTATTAGAAACTTGTGAATCTTATTTTATGAAAAAAATGACTAAGACTCCATTTAGTGAAAATAGAGAAAGGACGAGTTATTAGGACTTGTACATACTGATGTATATGATCCTACGACAACAGAAGCTAGAGGAGGATATTCTTATTTTATAATATTCACTAATAATTTATCTAGGTTTGGATATGTGTATCTTATGAAACATAAATTCGAGATCTTTGACAAATTTAAAGAGTATCAAAGTATGGTCAAGAAACAAACTAAAAAAAAGTATTAAAATCTTTCGATCTGATCGAGGAGAAAAATATTTATCTAATTAGTTTTTAGATCATCTTAAAGAAAATAAAATTCTCTCAGAGTAGATCCCTCCTTATACACCACAATTAAATGGTGTAGCAGAAAGGAGGAATCATACTTTATTAGATATGGTATGGTCCATGATATGACTTACAGACTTGTCTATTTTTTTCTAAGGATATGTCCTAGAAACTACTGTATATATCCTAAACAGAGTACCTTCAAAATTTGTGCCAAGCACTCCATATGAGATATGGAGAGGAAAGAAGCCTAATCTTAAGTATCTTAAGATATGGGGTTGTCCAGCTTATGTTAAAAGAAATTTTGGACATAAGCTGAGTGCTAGGACAGATAAATACTTGTTTGTCAATTAAAGAGAGTATAAGATATCTCTTTTACCACCATATTAAATAAAAAATATTTATCAGTAAACATACCATTTTTATGAAAAAAGAGTTTATCCTAGAAAGAGGCTATGGGAAGAAAATTAAACTTGGAGAAGTTCAAGACCTACAAATGCGGGCGTAGATGTGATTGCTCGGGCAGGGCACAGCTGTGGCACGGTGCGGGCGACGTGCGCACGCAGAAAGCGGAGTGCGCACGGAAATAGCGGAGTCCAGCTGCGGCACGGCACGGGCGACGTGCGCAGGAGACGTGAAATGCAAGCACAAGATGATCCTTAACCAGAAATACCCATTGATGAGGTACAACCACAAAATACACCTCTTCTTTAAAGGTTGGATAGAGTGCAGAATGCACCTATAAGGTAGGGTTCATTGTTGAAAATAATGAAGCCCACATCATTGAGAATGATGAACCTTTGACCTATACAGAAGTCATCATGAGTAGGGACTCAAACAAATGGTTAGAGGCTATGAAATCCGAAATGAACTTCATGTACTCCAACTAAGTATAGACTTTGATTGATGCACCAAAGGATATGATCCCTATTGGATGCAAATGGGTCTATAAGAAAAAGATTGAAGCAGATGGCCAAGTTGAAACCTATAAAGTCAGATTGGTAGATAAAGGTTTCAGATAGAAATAGGATATTGATTATGATGAAACATCTTCACCTATTGTCATGTTCAAATCTATATGGATTATGCTTGCAATAGCAGCATACCATGATTATAAAATTTGGCAAATGCATATGAAGACTGCCTTCCTTAATGGTTATCTTGAGTAAGAGGTTTACATGTCTCAGCCAGAAGGATTTGTCTCAAAAGAGAGGACAAATCAGGTATGTAAGCTTAAAAAATCCATTTATGGATTAAAACAAGTCTCGAGGAGTTGGAACATTCGTTTTGATGTTACAGTTAAAGAGTTTGATTTTATCAAAAATATGGATGAACCTTGTATATACAAAAAGACTAATTGGAGTGCCATTGTCTTCTTAATTTTTTATGAAGATGACATACTTCTCATTGGAAATGAATCCCAATGTTACAATCAGTCAAGACATGGCTATCAAGTAAGTTTTCCATGAAGAATTTGGGCGAAGCATCCTATATACTAAGTATAAAGATCTATAGGGATAAATCTAAGAGGATGTTACGCTTGTCCCAATCCAGGTATATAGATTTAGTGCTAAAAGGTTTAGCATGAATGGGAGTAAAAGAGGTTACTCACCCATGAGTCAAGACATACATCTCTCTAAAAGGATGTCTCCTAAAATATAGAAAGAGAGAAATAGAATGAGTTCTATTCCCTGTGCATCGACAGTAGGGTCAATAATGTATGCTATGCTATATATCGGGTCTGATGTTGCTTATGCTATAGGCATATTAGATTTCAGGCTGATCCAAGAGAGGATCATTGAAAAGTAGTTAAAAATATTCTTAAGTACTTAAGAAGGACTAAAGATATTTTTCTAGTATATGGAGAATCTAATTTAAAACTAGAAGGCTATTCTGACTCTAGTTTCCAATCAGACCCTGATGATAGCAAGTCTACTTTAGGGTATGTCTTTACTCTAAATGGTGGAGCTGTAAGTTGAAAAAGTTCTAAGCAGTAGACTGTAGCTGACTCAACTACTAAGGCAGAGTACATAGCTGTAAATGAAGCTGTCTAGATGAAGAAGTTCATCACTGAGTTGGGTATCATTTCTGAGATTGAGAATCTAATACCACTTTATTGTGATAATGCTGGAGCAGTTGCTCAAGCAAAGGAATCGATGTCTCATCATAAATTCAAGCACATTCTAAGTTGGTTCCATCTCATTCATAAAATAGTCGAAAAATAAGATGTAGTCATTGAACGAGTAGAAACAAAGAACAACATAGCAGACCTATTCACTAAGGCTCTACCACAGCAGCAGTTCGATCGCCACCTCGATTGTATGGGGATAAAATATAAGGACGATTGATTTTAGTACAAGTGGGAGATTGAAAGAATATGTCCTACAAGTCCATCAAAATTTATATTTTGATGGTTTTTCTTATAATCTTTCAGACTCATGTAATTGACATTTTATAAATAAAAGATATTTTTTCATCATATACTGCTTTTTACTTTTGTAATGATTACGATGAACCCCATAAATAAGGACAATGATTTGAGGATTATGATGAGATCATATCTATGAGACCTAAAATCCTAAAAACCCTGAGTTAGAATATTTCTAGTCATAGGAGTATTGAGTAGGAGATCAATATTCCGGATAGACTAGCACTTCTTATGTATGCTCGATGGAGAGGGTGGCTAATCTCATAAGCCACTTATGTGAGACACTAATATAAAGATATGGATGCTCATTAGAGAATGAGTTCACTGAATTGATCCAACTTAAGAAACGTCTTATAGAATCTACTTACCTATCAAAAGATGTTTTCTTATAGTGGGAGTTGTGTATGTAATCATTTGACCTAAGACTACATAAAACCTTGTATATATGAATCTATATTTTAGTTCATACTCATTCATAACTTAGTTATATACGGGGTGATCTGGATATGTTGAAATATGTATGGAGGTTATGAGTAGGTCAATATGGAATCGATCACTCCTAGTAAGAGGAGATCGCATCCTACTTACTCTGATCGATTGATGATTCAGAAAGTCTTTGATCAAAGTAGAATAAAAATTAGAAAGAGTTTCTAATACTTTATTAATCGAATCATCATTAAAGAATAAGAGAAATATGAGTATGATATTGGATTTGACATCATTCCATATCCAGTGTCATATTCGAGATGCAGGAAGATCGCAGGATCAAATTGTACGATAACTTTCTACTGAAAGATATTTTTAATATTTTTATTAAAATTTTATATCTTCTAGATAGACATGATATATTGCTAGATGTCAATCTTATCTTGTAGGTTTGATCGAATTAAAGAGTTTAATTCGATCGTCAATTAGAAAGGGTTCTAATTGTTGAAATCGAGCTAGCTCGATTGGATCTAGATCAATTAGATTAAATTCTGATCAAATCAGATCGACTTACACTCGGACCCACTGCTGGTTATATATAGAATCCAATGGATCACACACAAAGAGAATTGATCAAGGGTCTAATTGGATTAGATCATGTTTGCAAATAGACATGCTAGCACATGTTACAAATCTTAGCTCCTTATTTCGAATCAAGTTCGAAATTAATTCTAGAATGGGATGCCTCTTCCTTATCTTTATCCAATGTTTCATGGTAAAATAATTTTTGAGAGAATCATGATTTAATTTTCAGCACAAAGGAGTCCTTCTGTGACTTAATCATCTTTTGGTTTAATCATGAAAATTGGTTGAAGTTTGAAAACTAGCCTAATCTATCCATGCGCCTAACCTAGAGTCCATGTTGTGAAGGACTCTTAGCTAACTATCACGCCACTTCTTAATTCTAGATTTTTTCCATGCCATCTCTTGGTTAGTGCCTGCAATTTGGTCTATTGGATGGGCAAAGTGTGCTGATGTGTGGTAGAGAAAAAAATACATCAAAAAAAGCTGCATGATGCATCGGAGAATCATCGAGAAAAAAATATTTCGAAGAGTCTTTCTACGAGAAGTGTCTCTCAGATTTTTTCCTGATGATTGCCATGTGTCAGATGCTTCTTGATGGGTATGAGATTTTATCTAGGGGTGTGAGAAATTTTAAAGAGTGCAAGATGGCATGTGGAGAGGGTGTGAGACAAGTCCAAAGGCAACCCATTGCTAACTATTTTAAAGGGGTTGCGTCAGATATTTGTTTCATTCAGATTTCTAATTCCTTCTCTTCTTTCTTACACACTCTTCTTATTGTCCAATTAGTCTCTTTCTTCTCTTGTTAGGACAAATCCAAAAATAGTAAGGATAAGTCTGATTTTAGAACAAGAGCCTATGAAGAGATATAAGGAAGACAAGGAGAGAAGAAAGATAGGGATAGGAAGGTTAGGAGGAGAAGAAGAAGGTCTTGAGGTCCTGCTATCCAAAAAAATTCTCAGAGTGAGAATTTTGGAGGAGGAATCATCTTAAGGAGTTAGCATCCTGATCATAGCCCTGTGTGAATTACCGTTGGAGGGTAAACACTTGAATGCCTGGTGGAGGTTCTGTTGGATTTTAGAATAAGCATTTCAGGTATTCTTCTATAGCTTAAATTTTATTATGATATATGTTATATGATTGTTAATCATCAAGAAGATGCTGATTTAAGGGTTTATTATTTAGGATTTCATAGTTTAAAATTTTTGAAATCCATTATGCTTCCGCTGTGCATGTCCACCCTGAAATCCTATAAACAGAAGTCCTCCAACGGTGATCCATACGAAAGTTGGCAAGGTCCTTCCTAACCGGTGCACTACCGCAGTCTTTCTTCACAAGAACACTATCAACTTTGAACTTGAAGAATGATCGCGTCAATGCCCAGTTGCCTTCAATTTTGCCACTAGAATTATGTCAAGCGAATTCTCTCCAGAAGTCTCACAACCTAGAATTTGATTTTGTGCTCCAACACATAAAAAAAATCAAATTCTAGGACAAGCTAGCAATACTTGCTATTTTTTCTCACTATCCTTCTGACTATTTTTCCTCTTAATTTTTTCTTATCTTTTTCTCAGATTTCTTTTTAGATTTTTTCTCTCTTATCACATGCCAAATAGCTCTGATTTTCACCCAAAATTTAGCACCCAATTCATGTGGGATGCCCCATATAAATAGGCAAATAAGGGATGTGAAGAACCCCTAAGGGGTGCCAACTCTTGGCACTTCATGTCTTCACATGGAGAATTAATTCTCCATAACATTAAGTGGTGCAGAAGGGCCTTCACACAGAAGGACTCCTCTTCTTTTATGCCTTATAAATCTCTCATAAAAAATCAGCATGTGATAATTAAGAAATAGGAAGAAAATGAGGAGATGGATAAAAGTCTTCATAAAGAAGAACTCTTCCACTTCTCAATGCAATAAAAGGTGGGTGGCAATTATTTTTGGATGTGAAACCTGATGGATGTGGAGGTCTCCTTCCATACTTGAAACACTTCTAACTGTTGTAATTTGAGATTTGATGTATGCATATGTGTTTCAAAACTTTATTTTTTAAACACCACATCAAAGAACAAGATTAAAATATTTTTAATCTGAATTATGCTTGCATGAAAATATAAAACCGCATGGATCTATTTCATATGCTGAAATTGATATATGCTGAAATTCAGATTGTAATCAAATCACATACCTGTTTCGTAATATTTTTTTTCAAATCTGGATCTAAAAAAGAAGAGGTCTCTCTTAGCCACATAAGTATCCAGCCTCTATGAGTATGCACTCGAGATCAACCTGGAATAGTCCTCTTTAATCTAAATTTTTTTTTCCAAAAGTTCAGCCTGCTGAATCTGAATGAAGCCTAGATTGTGATCAACACTTGATCTCTTTCCTTGATCTTCTTCTTCTTCTCTTCTCAAGACTTTTTTCTTGCTATGTGTTGCTATCAGATGCTAGAAACCAATAAGGAAGAGTCACCCAACAGCCTTGGGCATGAAACACCTTGGGACGTGCGTCCCAAGAGAAGAGGCATGTAGAATGCCCAAGAGAGAAGAGAAAAGGGGAGGAAGAGAGGGTGTGGAGACCTTCTATGGGCATGGAGGCTGCTAGTTTGGTGCTCTAGGAACTTTAGGAGAGATTTCTTTAAATAGGCATGAGGATTGAATCCTATTCAATCTCATAATACAAGTCCTACTTGCATTGGGTTTCCAAATAACTTAGGTTATCCAACTTACTTTAGAAGACCCTTTAGGTGCCAACACTTGAGATCCTTGCATCCATAATTAGACACCCCAAAACACACCCAAGAGACACCCCATAGGAGAACTAAAAGTATTCTAATCAATGGACATGCCCAACTTGATCAAATCAAGGTGGCACCCAAGAATAACTATCAAGAAAATTAATTAGGGACTTGCACCCTTAATTTATATGACCCACAACTTTAGACACCAAATAATTGGAGTCTCATGAATCTTATTTATGTAGGTTATTAGCAGATAATTAAGTTAAAATTATCTTATTAAATAAGTAATCTCAACGAAAAGAAGAATTGGATCCAATCATGTGCTAGTAAGGTTATCATAAACCCAATAGATTTCTCTAAACCCAATTGACACTTCATAAGCTTAATTACTTATTTCAGACCTAATCTCTTTGTTATGTGACCTCATAGGTTCAATTCTATCTGGTAGTGAGATATATAATAATCTCTATCAAAGTATCATTGAAATTCTTTTCAAAGGATCGGAATAATTTTACTCTAACTCAATAAAGATTGTCGATTCAGAACAATTCTAGTGAGTTCTCATAATCCATCTGACACCTAGCAGTATATAATGACAATTCAGTAGAACTGAAATGAACCTCTAGATATAGTTAGCATGTGATTCAGTCTCACTATCGTGAGTCCTGACTAGATGGCAGGTCATGGATAAATCGTCAAACCTCAGCATCAGTCATATAATAGATTCGATTAGCTCAAGTCTAGTTGTGACGTCTATGAAAATTTTTTTCCATCAATCAGACTGCTGTGGCTACAGACTCTTGGACTTAGCCTCTCAAATCTCATAGGACTACTCATCTCTATCAAGGTCAATAAATCCTTTTTTGATGTGCACTCCACTCCTATAGTGGACAAACTATTGCCAACATCCACTACAAGGGCTCATTGAGATCCATGTTTATGTGTTAGTCAAACTCCAAAGTCTCACTACGAGTAGCAGTACCATCTCAAGTCAAAGGATCAGTCACACAACTATAACATTGGGACAATCACTGATAATCGAATAAAAATTTAAGTGATCTCTCGTATGGTCATACTCAGTACTAGTTATTCTCTAACAACTATCCGTACTCATCGTCCAGTGTCTCTATACTATAGATTAGAAACCCATCTATCTTAAAGGAAGTGATTTGTGCACCAGTCTATCCGGATCTATCATCATCCTCATGATGATCTTATGATCGGGAGCATTTAGAAATTAAATACATATCTCTAATTCTCAACACTTTGAGAATATGTATCAAAACTAATTCCATAGATGATTCAAGGACACATCAACTTCAATGAAAAAGAACTTGTCCTTTTTATTGATCATATCAATGTATTAAGTATAAAATTATATCCTAGATTTATTACAATGTGTCAGCCATATTGGCTTCTAGGACATACATCTAACAATCTCTCACTTAGACTAAAGCCAATTGATCACAAATCTAAGTCCCATTTTCTCAAGGTGGACTTTTATTTTTGATTGGCTCAACTGCTTAGTCAGCGGGTCTGCCACGTTATCCGTGGAGTCTACTCTTCGCACCTTGACATGTTTCTTTTCGAGATGTCACGTATGAGATGAAACCACCGCTCGATGTACTTAGATTTTTGATGAGACCTCGGCTTCTTAGCAAGTGCTATGGCTCCATTATTGTCACAATAGAGTGGTATGGCATCCGATATCATAACCTCAAGTTCTGTGATGAACTTCTTGAACCAAAAGCCTTCCTTTACAGCATCCGAAGCAGCAACATACTCAGCCTCCGTGGTCGAATCCATTATGATGGATTGCTTGAAACTTTTTTAGCTAACTACGCCACCATTGCAAACAAACACGTACCCTAACTAGACTTTCTATCATCAGGATCAGACATGAAGTCTGAATCAGTATACTCCTCAACTCAGAATCACCTCCAAAGATCAAGAACAGATCCTTAGTCCTTCTTAAATACTTAAGGATGTTTTTCACAGCTATCCAATGCTCCTCATCTGGATTCAACTGATATCTGCTCATGACACTCACAGTAAGGACAATATCAGGTTGAATACATAGCATGGCATATATGAAGCTCCCTATGACCGAGGCATAAGGAATCCTACTCATGTGCTGAATCTCCTCAGATGTGGTCGGACATATTGTCTTGGAAAGACTAATACCATGCCTACGAGGTAAGAGACCTCTCTTGGAGTTTTTCATGCTAAACCTCTTCAGCACCTTCTCTATGTACAGCTTTTATGACAAGTCAAGCATCCGTTTAGGTCTATCCCTATAGATCTTTATTTCAAGAATATAGGATGCTTCTCCTAGGTCTTTCATAGAGAATTTCTTGGACAACTATCTTTTGACCATGATCAGCATGAAAATATCATTCTCAATGAGGAGAATATCATCCACGTATAATAGAGAAAGGTGATCGTACTCTCACTGATCCTCTTATATACACAAGATTTCTTTTCATTTTTGATGAAATCAAATAATTTGATTGCTTCATCAAAACAATAGTTCCAACTCTGAGAAACTTGCTTTAATCCATATATGAATCTTTGCAGCTTGCAGACTCTGTGATCACTATCACCATACGTGAAACCCATAGGCTGCTTCATATAGATATCTTCCTCAAGATATCCATTCAGAAAAGCAGTTTTCACATTCATCTGTCAGATTTTATAATTATAGTAAGCTGTAATAGCAAGCAGAGTGTGGATAGAAATATATCCCAAAAGCCAATCGTCAAGCTATTGACGGTTGAGCAACCAAGTATTGTAATTGATTTGTTAATAAATAAACTATATTTTTGATATTTTCATCATAAGCTTTCATCTTCTAATAAACTTCATTATTATGATGAAGTCCTTAGGACTATTTAAGTTCGATAAAGAGAGGATTTATCGATTAGTCCTTAAAACTGTCCACGACTAAATGATAGGCTGTTAATAAGGACGACAGCTTCTATCGAGCATAGATCGCTGTAGGCCATATGGGTTGGTTGTCCTCTTAACTAAGGAGTGTGGAGACACTGGTATGACATACAGGTGAGATGTAAGGGTACATCATCATTGAACATGACCAACTCTAGAGTATTCTGCTGTCGAGAATGACTCTGATGGGATATAGGTATAAGTGTCTCTTAGACCTGAGATCACCTCAGTGACTTGCAAGCAACTCACTGTACTTTGGTACTGAACTAACTGAATTTCTAATTTAGTGATGGAAGGCTTCTGGACATAGTCAAGTACTTGCGAAGTCAGAGTATGATCGAGATGGGATTGACCACTCCAAGATTTTAGAGAAGAATGAGTCACTGTATTTCAATTTAGCAAAACCTTGGCAGGGTAATCCATCAGATGGATTTGATATTTTAAAATATAATGTGAAAAACCTGATCAAAGTTAACAGTGAAACTCTGAGGTGTCCTATGATCATTTTGGTCAAGGAGATGAATTATATGGAAACTATATCTGCATGAGTTCTAAGGATGTTGTTCTACACATTCAACCTATCCGATCGTCGGGTACCATTGCTAGATGGTCACTTCGATTGGTATAAAAATTTATTCCTATACTACCGACTTAAGTTCAGACCTATGAGGTCACACACATTAGAGTTCATGATCTGATCGGATGGTTGATCAACGATTAAGAATCATTCTAGGATTAAATGTTCAATATGATTGACATTTAACCTAGTGCAAGTGTTGCAGGAGGATCGATTAATAATTCGATTGCTAATTGACTTAATTTGATTAAGCCAATGGACTAAGATTAAGTTTAATTAAATATGATTTAATTAGATTTGATTTGGGTTTAATTGATCAAGTCTAATTGGTTTATTGGATAAGCCAAGTGCAAGAAAAAAAACTAGTCCTAGTTCAATTAGGACTTGGGTCAACCTAATTTTTAATTTGATTAAAAAATTAAATATAATATTAAATCTAATTTAATCTAATTAAATTAGATTTTTAATTAGGTTAAGACCTATTTTAATTGAGTTGATCTAATTTTAGTTTGATTTGGTTTGAGAAACTAAATTAAAACAAGTCATAAGACAAAATCCTAGTAAGACTAGAATTTCACCTTGCACCACATAAGCCCCCCCCACGCCCTCTCTCTTATTTCTCCCAGGTCGTTTCTACATCCAAAAAGTTTTATTTCTTCTTTCATACATGAAAAGTGGTTGTGGATTATCAAAGTAGGAATAAATTTGAATTTCAAATTCTATGAGATAGAATTTTAGAAATCCAAAACTCTCGCCTGCAGACACCCGGGACAATCATGCTTTTTTCTTTTGTGACGGGCTCTGTTTATCACGACCGAAGCCTTTCAGAGATATCAAAAGAAGAAAAAAAAAATGTTTTGTCTATTCGACCCAAAAAAAGGGGGGAATGCGCATTTGCTTGAGCTTTTGCACATTTTCGTTAATCCATGAACAGGATCTATATAGACACATAGATCCATGGATCCATACATCTCGATCGGAAAAGAACCAATAGAAAAAGAATCGGACGATATCTTTGGAAGTGGGATATCGCGAATCGAGATGTGGATGAAGTCATTGAGTCATGTCCAATCCGAGATGTGCGAGTGAGATATCGCGAGTCGAGATGCCTCTAATCCTTTAGTATATCTTTTAATTCCAGAGTATATCTTTTAACGTAACGGGTCAAACAAAAAAAAAAGAAAATTCCCTATTTTTTCCAACCGGAGAGCGGACAGCTAATGCGTTCCACTAACCCTAGAACCCATTTTCTTTTGAATTAGAACCAGCTATCCATGCAACAACAGATACCCAATATTCGGGGGATCCCTTTCCCGAACCCATACGTGTTTCGGTATCCAGATTTTTTTTAGGATTTTTATGGCCTTTAGGGCATACATTGTGCACCATTTTCTGGTGGTCCATGCATAAAAATAAGAAAGAGGCACCCAAGAGTTGGGCACCTCTTATCTTGTCATGTTTGGATAAGCTTTGACTAGGTATTTGACCTAGACAAGGATACTATCATATCTCTCTTTATAAAATGAGTTTCTTCATGAAATTTTTGTAAAACATATAGATTTGAGAGACCTTTGGGGTATCCAAAAATTAAAGAGAAAGACCTTTGAGTCGTAGAGATATAATAGACACAAGACAGGGTGTCTAGGAGAGAGAAAAGAGAAGAAGAAGAGGGTCTTCTTCTAGGGTTGTTAGTTTTATCTCTTTCCTTTTTCCATCTTGAGTTTTCTGAGAGTATCTCAGATCTAAAACTTCTCCTCCTATTTTTTATCTTTGGAAGAGCTCAAATCAAGAAGAAAGAGGTACCTAATCAACCATCGAAGAAGGATCAGCGCAGTACTAGCATACTGTGCTGATTTCCTGAAGCAGGACTTCTGGTCGAGATTCGTGGGCTCGTATGGATGACTCCTAAAGATCGAATATATGTACGGTTTACAACATCATCCTCAAGCCTAGATCAGCAAGGTTAGAATGTCTAACTTGCAAGGTAATAGATCTGATCTATTGTTTAATACATACATTAGATGTAGTATAGAAACAGGTTGATATGATCAATATGTAGCTCATGCTCTATATATTTTAATTTTTGATTTAATGCTATATAATAATCATGTAATAAGATATTTGATCTAAAGATTTTTTTATTTTAAAAAATATATTTTGATTTATTTTAGTCTTCTGCTGTCTGATCTTGAAAAAGTTTCAAGATCTAATCCTGAAATCCTAGATCTGGTTCCTTCAATTGGTATCAGAGCCTAGATTATTTATTACATGATTATTTATATATACTTAGATTATTTTTTAAATTAGATCTAATTTATAAACTAATTATTAAATTTAAAATTAAAATTTTAGATCAATCACGAACTGCAAGGTTGTCCTACCGTAAGGTTTACCCCTTACAATGCAAAGGTTGTCCTAGTTCGTGTAGATCGATCTTTAATCATAAATTTATTAGATATGATTCAGATTAAATTTATAATTTATTAAATTTAAAAGATATTTAAATCTAAAATAAAATCTCTTTGTTAATAATTTTTGTGCAAAAAAATTGTTTAAAGTTGAAATTATTTCAATTACATGAATCTATTTAGATTAGATCTGAAGTAGTTTCATGTTTATTTCATTTGCATCTTGATTATGAATCAAATATGTAATATGATTGATAGAACCATATTGTAAAATTATTTTACAAATATGAAAATTATTTTTGAAAAGTCAAACCCAACCCTCAGCCCAAAACTTAATTAAGAATTAAGAAGTTGTTTGATTAGGTTTTAGGATTGTGAATTGAAGAACCTAAGACACAAACCATAACACATTGGGTTAATGGGTTAGTAAGAATTAGGTCCATTAATTGGGTTAGACCTATGGTTAGATTAAAGATGGACTTAATTAGAGAATTGATTAAATCTAATCAATTGTTGTCTTAGATTAGGTCAAGGATTCTCTAGATCAATTACAATAGTTGTAGTTGGTCAAGTCCATATCTTTTACGAGAACCAAATGGACTTGATTCTTGGCTAAGTGGTCTAGCATGAACTGTTAGGTTGATCTAATCGAAACTAATTAAACCAGTTGGTGTTTAAGGTAAACTAGACTAATAGTTTTTAATTGGGAGCCCGCTTACCTGATCATTTTTTATGGTGTCTAAGGCAAGCTTTGACCGACCCTCCCACTGATCAAACTTAACTGACCTCTTGGTAAAATTATATTTTGATCAGATCACTTGACTATTCGAGCTGACCCATGTCAACTAGGTAAATCAGTATGACTGATTTAGGTGCTCCTAGACTAGCCCTTTTAATGGTCTCCCTTAAGCTGACTTGGTGAAGCCAGTGGGAGGATCATGATAAGCTGGTTCATTGGACCTCATCCTCTAAATCATTTAAATCTCCTAAAATTATTAAGTCCTTAAAATGACAAAGTTATGAAGATAACTGAGTCATAACCTCCCATTAAGGTATTTGATAATGAGTCCATTAACTCAATAATCATTGCAGACCCAAAGACTTGGTGCTTGTTGATTAATGGAATTATCACTCATCATATGATGACTTAGAAGTGTCTCTCTAATAGTGGTTAGGTGAGCCAACCAAAGTTGGGCTTAATCATTCGTTGGTTAGATGCACCAAGTATGGTCATGTTAATGGTTGGACCTAACCGGATCCTTATAGTGGAGGCCAAAGCCTACTGATTAGGTTTTTGGGATAAAATTAAAATTACTAAAAATTATTTAGAGAAATAATTGGTTATGAACCTACCCTTAGATGTACATGGGTTGGCCAACCAAAGTTGGGCTTGTGTGCAGTCTAAGTAGATTCTAGTACCCACTAAGAAATTAGGATAATTCCTCAAATTGGAGGTAGAGGCTACCAATTCGAATAAAATAGTGGGAGAAACTTTTTGATTAAAGTTCAAATCTTTAGGTTTAATGAATCAATTATTAATTAGGTTATGATTTTTTTTTGTGCAGATATGGCCACTTCCCTATCGCTCCGATCATTGTTGGACAATGATAAGTTGGTGGGACCCAACTTTGGTAGCTGGTACCGAAAGTTGAAGATAGTCCTGGAGCATGAACGGATCCTATATGTGATAATGGATCCTGCATCTAAAGAGCCAGCTGCCAATGCACGTGGAACAGTCAGAGACACTTATCAGAAGTGGCTCAGTGATCGGACCACGATGCGCTGTATCATACTGACTGCCATGAGCAATGAGTTTAGTCATAGATTCGAGATGGCTCAGCCAAAGGACATGCTTCAAGTATTGGAGGATGCCTTTGGCACACCCGATGACATGGAGAGGCACAAGACTAGTTGTGCCATCTTCAACGTCAAAATACGGGATGGTGCCTCTGTCACTGATCATGTATTGTACATGATCGAGCTGATGGAACGATTGAGCAAGCTCGACTTTCTCTTGCATGAGTAGCTTGAAAAAGATGCAATACTAAACTCGCTGCCCAAATCTTATCTTCCATTCCTCACTCATTATAGAATGATAAAGTCTGAAGTGAACTACCACAGGTTACTGAGGTTGCTTCAGAACTTTGAGAAGGATCACCAACTCCACAAGGAGTCGGTGAACTTAGTGGGAGGTTCGTCTTTTGATTCTCGACCCTTTAAAAAAGGGAAGAAGAACAAGAAGAAGAAAGTGAAAAAGGTGCAAGTTCAGGCTGGGACATCAGTGCAGGGCCAGACCAGAAAGATCAAGCCCGATAAGAGTCTATTCTACTGGCAAGCACCCTAGATTAGATAGTATGTCGGATATCTACTTATGGCACTGTAGACTAGGTCATATAAATAAGAACATAATAAATAGGTTGACTCAAAAGGGAATCCTGAAAGTCAGTGATTGTGAATCACTTCCAACCTATGAGTCTTGTCTTCCTGGTAAAATAATCAAGTCACCTTTTACTGAAAAATGTGAGAGAGCTACTGAGCTCTTGGGCCTAGTACATACTGATGTATGCAGGTCCATGAGTACAATGCTAGAGGTGGATATTTCTACTTCATCACTTTCACGGATGATCTATCCAGATATGGATATGTCTATCTGATGAAACATAAGTCAGATTCATTTAAAATGTTCAAACGATTCCGAACTGAAGTAGAAAAATAAATTGGGAAGAGTATTAAAACTCTTCGGTCTGACTGAGGAGGAGAATATCTTTCTGGTGAGTTTCTCATATACCTAGGAGAGAATGAGATTCTCTCCCAATGGACTCCTCCAAGAACACCATAGCATAATGGTGTCTCTGAAAGGAGAAATCGGACTCTATTAGACATGGTTCGATCCATGATGGGTTTTGTCAGCTTGCTGATATCTTTCTGGGGATATGCACTCGAATCGGCCTGTTATCTGTTAAATAGAATTTCAAGTAAGTCTGTAATTAAACTCCATATGAGATACGGATAGGGCGTAAGCCAGCACTTTCACACCTTAGGGTCTGGGGCTGCCCGACCTATATCAAATGATTAGTCACAGACAAACTTAGACCTAGGTCTGACAAATGCACATTCATCGGGTACCCCAAAGAGATCAAAGGATATTTTTTCTACCATGCTGATGAACAAAAGGTGTTCGTCAGTCTTAAGACAACCTTTTTAGAAAAAGAGTTCTTTGGTGAAGGAACCGTTGCCTCTAAGGTTGAACTTGATGAAGTTCAACAGGTAGAAAGACCGACACCAACAACTGAACCTGAGTCGAATTTGATTAGATCAGATTCAGAGCCCAATGTACCTGCACCATTAAGGCGATTCGATAGAGTACCGCGTCAGTCAGACAAATACTACAGTTTCTTGATTCGAAACGGTAATCCCATCGAACTCGATGAGAACAATGAGGATCCGATCATCAATATGGATGCAATGCAGAGACCTGATTTCGAAAATGGCTTGAAACCATGAAATTCGAATCTATGAAAGTCAACGATATATGGACATTGGTTGACCCACCTAAAGGGGTTAAATCCATTGGGTGTAAATGGGTGTTCAAAAGGAAAAAGGGCGCAGACGAAAAGGTGGAGACCTATAAAGCCCGTCTGGTTGTCAAGGGGTATCGTCAACGTTATGGTATTGACTATGACAAGATATTTTTTTCTGTGGCAATGCTCAAATCCATTTGGATAATGCTTGCAATAGCTGTCTATCAGGATTATAAGATCTAGCAAATGGATGTAGAGACAACTTTCCTGAATGGAGAGCTGACCGAAGAGGTATATATGATACAACCTGAGGGGTTTACATCCACAGATGAGTCTAAGGTATGCAAGCTTCAGAGATCCATTTATGGATTGAAGCAAGCTTCTCGGAGTTGGAACATACATTTTGATAAGATGATCAAAATGTATGATTTTATTAAGAATGGAGAAGAGCCCTACATCTATAAATGGGCAAATGGTCCAGTTGTGGTATTCTTTGTCTTGTACATGGATAACATTCTCTTAATCGAAAATGGCATCCCTACACTACAGGGAATAAAAGTTTGATTGTCATCACAGTTCTCCATGAAGGACTTGGGTGAAGCATCCTACATCCTAGGGATGAAGATCTATAGGGATAGATCTAAAAAGATGCTTGGGTTATTCCAGTCCACGTACATAGACACTGTGCTGAAGAGGTTCAGCATGGAGAATTTCAAGAAGGGCTAGCTACCGATAGGCCATGAAATTTCTCTCTCTAAGAAGGATTGTCTGACAACTTCTGAAGAGAGAGAGCGTATGAGTAGAGTCCCATATGCTTCAGTCGTGGGATCTATCATATACGCCATGACATGTACAAGACCAGATGTGGCATACTCACTAGGAGTAGTGAGTAGATACCAATCTGATCCTGGAGAAAATCACTGGAAAGTGGTTAAAGCCATCCTTAAGTATTTGAAAAATACTAAAGACCAATGGTTGGTTTATGGCAAGTCAGATCTAAAACTTGTGGGGTTCACAGACTTCAGCTTTTAATCTGACCATGATGACAGTAGAAGCGTGTCGGATTATATCTTTACTCTGAATGGTGGAGCTATCTGCTGGAAGAGTTTTAAGTAGTATACTGTGGCAGACTCTGTTTGTGAGGTGGAGTACATCGTAGCATCAGATGCCACAAAGGAAGCTGTGTGGCTGAGAAAATTCATCACCGAGCTTGGAGTAGCACCCTCCCTCGATGGTTCAGTCCTACTCTACTGTGATAGCACTGGTGCCATAGCTCAGGCGAAAAAACCCAAAGAACACCAGCAGATGAAGCACATTTTGCATCACTCCCACCTGATCTGAGAGATCGTAAATCGAGATGACGTCGATCTTCAGAAGATCGACAGAAAGGAGAATCTGGTCAACCCCTTCACTAAAGCTCTGACGATAAAGGAGTTCGACAACCACAAGTCGAAGATGGTTATTAGATACCATGCCGAGTGGCTTTAGGACAAGTGGGAGTTGTTGGGAAATATGTCCCAAAAGTCAATCATCAAGCTGTTGACGGTTGAGCAATCAAGTAATGTAATTGATTTGTTAATAAATAAAATATATTTTTGATATTTTCATCATAAGCTTTCATCTTCTAATGAACTCCGTTGTTATGATGAAGTCCTTAAGACTATTTAAGTTCTATAAAGAGAGGATTTATCGATTAGTCCTTAAAATTGTTCACGACCAAATGATAGGCTGTTAATAAGCACGACAGCTTCTATCAAGCATAGGTCGCTGTAGGCCATATGGGTTGGTTGTCCTCTTAATCAAGGAGTGTGAAGATACTAGTATGGCATACAGGTGAGATGTAAGGGTACATCATCATTGAACATGACTAACTCCAGAGCATTCTACTGTCGAGAATGACTCTGATGGGATATAGGTATAAGTGTCCCTTAGATCTGAGATCATCTCAGTGACTTACAAGCAACTCACTGTGCTTTGGTACTGGACTAACTGAATTTCTAATTCAGTGACGGAAGACTTTTAGGCATAGTCAAGTACTTGCGAAGTCAGAGTGTGATCTAGATGGGATTGACCACTCCAAGAGTTGGAGAAGAATGAGTCACTGTATTTCAATTTGGCAAAATCTTGGCTTGGGTAATCCATCAGATGGATTTGATATTTTGAAATACAATGTGGACAACCTGATCAGAGTTGACAGTTAAACTCTGGGGTGTCCTATAATCATTTTGGTCAAGGGGATGAATTATATGGAAACTATATCCGCATGGGTTCTTAGGATGTTGTTCTACATATTCGACCTATCCGATCGTCGCATACCATTGCCAGATGGTCACTTCGATTGGTATAAAAATTTATTCCTATGCTATCGGCTTAAATTTGGACCTATAAGGTCACACACATTAGAGTTCATGATCCGATTGGATGGTTGATCAACGATTAAGAATCATTCTAGATTTAAATGATCAATACGATTGACATTTAACCTAGTGCAAGTGTTGCAGAAGGATCGATTAGCAATTCGATTGCTAATTGGCTTAATTTGATTAAGCTAATGGGCTGAGATTAAGTCTAATTGAATATTATTTAATTAAATTTAGTTTGGGCTTGATTGGATCAAGTCCAATTGGTTTATTGGATAAGTCAAGTGCAAGGAAAAAAACTAGTCCTAGTTCAATTAGGACTTGGGTCAACCTAATTTCTAATTTGATTAGAAAATTAAATTAGATATTAAATCTTAATCTGATTAAATAAGATTCTTAATTGGGTTAAGATCTATTTTAATTGGGTTGATCTAATTTTGGTTTGATTTGGTTTGAGAAATCAAATTAAAACAAGTCATAAGACAGAATCCTAGTAAGACTAGAATTCTACCTTTCGCCACATAAGCCCCCCCACGCCCTCTCTCTTATTTCATGCCAATCTCCTCTTATTTTGTACAACAAAAGCCCTCTCCCAGGTCTTTCCTACATCCAAAAGGTTTCCTCTCTTCTTTCATACATGGAAAGTGATTGTGGATCAAATCAAAGTAGGAATAAGTTTGGATTTCAAATTCTATGAGATAGAGTTTTAGAAATCCAAAACTCTTTCCTTTTTGCACCAAATTTATCCAGATTTTTTTTAGAATTTTTATGGCTTTTAAGGCACACATTGTGCACCCTTTACTGGTTGTCCATGCATAAAAATAAGGCGGAGGCACCCAAGAGTTGGGCACCCCTTACCTTGCCATGTTTGGATAAGCCTTGACTTGGTATTTGATCTAGACAAGGACTCTATCATATTCTCTCTATAAAATGAGTTTCTTCACGAAATTTTTGAAGAACATAGATATTTGAGAGACCTTTGGGGCATCTAAAAATTAGAGAGAAAGACCTTTGGGTCATGGAGATATAATAGATACAAGACAGGATGTCTAGGAGAGAGAAAAGAGAAGAAGAAGAGGGTCTTCTTCTAGGGTTGTTAGTTTCATCTCTTTCCTTCCTCCATCTTGAGTTTTCTGAGAGCATCTCAGATCTAAAACTCCTTCTCCTACTTTTCATCTTTGGAAGAGTCCAAATCAAGAAGAAGGAGGTACCTGATCAACCATCAAAGAAGGATCAACGCAGTACTAGCATACTGTGCTGATTTTCTGAAGCAGGACTTCTGGTCGAGATTCATGGGCTCGTGTGGATGACTCCTAGAGATTGGATGCATGTGTGGTTTGTAACATCATCCTCAAGCTCAGATCAGCAAGGTTAGAACATCTAACTTGCAAGGTAATAGATCTAATCTATTGTTTAATACATACATTAGATGTAGTATAGAAACATGTTGATATGATCAACATGTAGCTCATGCTCTATATATTTTAATTTCTAATTTAATGCTATGTAATAATCATGTAATAGGATCTTAGATCTAAAGATTCTTTGATTTTAAAAAATATATTTTGATTTATTTTAGTCTTTCGCTGTCTGATCTTGAAAAAGTTTCAAGATCTAACCCTGAAATCCTAGATCTGGTTCCTTCAGATTTCTCTTCATTTTTTATGAAATCAAATGATTTGATTGCTTCATTAAAATAATGATTCCAACTCTGAGAAACTTGCTTTAATCTATATATGGATCTTTGCAGCTTGCAGACTCTGTGATCTCCATCACCAGACGTGAAACCCATAGGCTGCTCCATATAGATATCTTCCTCAAGATATCCATTCAGAAAAGCAGTTTTCACATTCATTTGCCAGATTTCATAATTATAGTAAGCTACAATAGCCAGCAGAGTGCGGATGAATTTCAGTATGACTATGGATGAGAAGATTTTTTGATAGTCAATACCCTCATGCTGACTATAACCTTTAGCCACAAGTCTAGCTGTATAGGTCTCTACCTTACCATCGGCACCTATCTTCCTTTTGTAGATCAATTTACACCCAATGGGTACAATACTCTCAGATGGATCCATAAGGTCTAGACTTGGTTCGAGTACATCGAGTCAATTTCTAACTTCATAGCATCTAACCATTTCTCGAATTCGATGTCAGACATCATCTCATCAAAGGTATTAGGATTATCAATATGATCCCTATCTCCTATAAGGAATATTTCCTTTACTTCCTTCGTAAGTATATCCATGTACCTTTCAAGAGGTCGGGAGATCCTGCTAGATCTATAAGGTGGTAGAGAAACATCAACTACTGACTCATGGACTACGGATCTTGAGGATCTATAGCTCTTGGCTCTTCAGAGACTTTCTCTTCGAGCTCCACTAACCTCCCACTGCCGCCATCCTGGATAAATTATTTTTTTAGAAATACGGTATTTTGACTCACAATCACATTGTGGTCTTCTAAAAAGTAGAAGTAGTATCCCATGGATTCTTTTGAATATCCTATAAAGCGAGCTATAATAGATCCATCCTCCAATTTATCCACCATCTGTCTCTTGACATAGGCCGGACATCTCCAAGTCTTGAGATAACCTAGACTCGGCTTCTTACTGAACCATATCTCATATGATGTGGTAGGAATGAACTTTGATGGAACCCTATTCAACAAGTGAATGGCAATTAACAAGGCATATCCCCAAAGAAATAAAGGTAGATCAGTGAAGCTCATCATAGACCTGACCATATCTAACAGGATCCTGTTCCTCCTTTTGGATACCCCATTGAGCTAAGGTATTCCAGGAAAGATCCATTGAGAGACTATGCCGTTGTCCTTAAGATAATCCAAAAATTTTTGACTAAGGTATTCACCTCCTCGATTAGATCGAAGAACCTTAATAGGTTTATCTGTCTGTTTTTCTACTTCATATCTAAATTTTTTGAACTTTTTAAAGACCTCAAACTTGTGTTTCAAGAGATACACATATCCATACCTAAACAGATCATCGGTAAAGATAATGAAGTAGGTATAATCATCCCTAGCCTGTACATCAAATGGCCCACACACATCAATGTGTACCAGGATGAATAACTCAGTGGTCCTCTCCCCATGTCCTATAAAGGGTAACTTGACCATTTTTTCTCGAAGGCAGGATCACAAGCTGGATATGACTCTGGGTTAAGAGAGCTAAGGATCCCATCCTTTTTCAATCTATTTATCCTGTCCTCTCCAATATGGCCTAGTCATGGTGCCATAAGTATTTCTGGTTAATTTCATCTTTGAGTCTCTTCTGGCCTACAGCACTCACTATTTACTCGTTTAGGTTCACATGTGCATCAACATACAAGTGATAAAGATTGTCAATTAAAAGAACTCATGCAACTAATTTATTTCGTAAATAAATCGAACAAAAATCTTTATTGAAACAAATTTCAAAACCTTCCTGTGCTAGTACAGACCTAAAATTAAATTTCGACTAGCTACAAGAACATAATAATAGTCTTTCAAATCTAATATAATACCAGACGGTAATCGAAGAAGGTAAGTGCCAACGGCCTCTGCAGCAACCTTTGCTCCATTGTCGATCCGAAAGATCATGTCATCTTTCCTCAACTTTCTACTTTCTATCTGACCCTACATTTAGATACATATATGAGTGCTCGAGCTAGAGTCTAATATTTAACTAGAAGTAGAAGAAATCGTAAGGTTAGATTCAATTATGAGCATACCTTCAGAAGGCTTATCACCCTTTTTAGTCTTTAGGCTCTCCAAGTATTTAGGACAGTACCTCCTCTAGTGGCCTTCAGCATGACAGTGGAAATACTTTTTCTTTGCCTCAGTCATCTTTAGACCATCCTCCTTCAGCTTGTTCTCTTTATTCTGCTTCTTCGTAGATTTAACATTCTTCTCTCTGGTAGACTTTCTCTTGAAAGAAGAAGTCCGCTCCATAGTGAAACAGTGCCCCTTGAACTCTTCAAGGTACCCTCCGTAATAACCAACATGTCGACAAGTTCGGGAATAGTGCAGTCAAGTTTGTTTATATGAAAATTCATAATGAATTGACTATATGAACTAGTGAGGGATTAAAGGATCAAATCCATCGATAATTCCTTTTGCATGTCTAGCCCGAGCTTTTCAAGCTTCTCAATGTCCTTGATCACTATCATACAGTGCTCATGGACAGACTGCCCCTCATGCATCTTCAGATTGAAGAGTCTCTTAAATACTTAAAAGCATGCAGTATGGCTCTGCTCACCATACAACTCTTGTAGGTGAGTGATCATAGCCCGGGTGGTGGGCATATGCTCATGCTAGCTTTGCAATTTGTTTAACATGGATGCCAGCACATAGTATTTGACCCGACTGTCTTCATCCATTCACTTCTCAAAAATAGCTCTTTGTTCAGCAGTAGGACGGTTTGGTAGCACTACGGGATCATAATCGAGAACATGGCTTAACTTTTTTGAGGTTAGGACAATCTTGAGGTTTTTAAGCCAGTCTTTAAAATTATTACCGATTAAATGATTGGTTTCAAGCATGCGGGCTAAAGAGTTTGAGATTAACATTGTTTAACTCCGAGAGTAGAGATTCAAGTTAGACTTTTGTACTTAATATTTATATTTGCTTCTAGAGATTTGAAGATGCAAATAATAACTAATTTATCGGATCCCTCCACTCTCTGGGAAGGAAACGGAAACCCTAACGCGATAAAAGATTCATAGTGGGTGCTGCGGTCCCATTGATGACATGCACCTCACCTAACAATTATTGGTAACATGTATACCGATGCGTAGGCAACTCTTTGTCCAGATGCTTCTCTAAGCATGTTGCAGTGACTTGGTCTCTAAGTCATGTGGTCTCACCTAACAGTTATTGTTCACACTTCTTAGTTAAGTTTGATCCACCGTTCACAAGCAGGTGCACGACCGTCATTGGGTCCCTCACCTAACAGTTATTGGGCCCAACCCCATTCTTACCCTGGAGAAACTCTTTGCTAATAGAGTGGTTATGTATTTTTGATGCAACTAAACCACTGTAACCAGTCGAGAATAATAAACATCGATAGTACGTATTTCTAATGCAGCTGAACTATTGTAACCAGTCGAGAACAATCAACGTCAATAGCACGCCAGTACATCTACAACGGTAGAAAACCTATGGACTTAATATTTATGGAGAGATTTAGGTTTAGGTCTCATCTAATCAGTCATCATATGACCGATCTAATTGGTATGGGCTAAACTAAACCGCTAAGCAACTTAACTCAAGACTCAATCTTCCAAATTGACCAGGTAAGTGGAGATCAATGGGGGTCCCCCTTATTGCCTTCCTTAGATACCAATAAATTAACCAGATCAGCTAACAGAACTAATTAAATAATCACATCTCATTTACTTACCTTAGATACTAATAGATCGATTGATCAAAATTGATTAGCACAAGCGAATCGGGCTCAAACCAACGAGCCAAATTAGGTCCTTAGGTTAATCAATTCTACTTATGAAATTCAATCGATTTGATCAACAATAATTGTATGATTATTAACTTAATTAATCTGACTCTAATCAATATTTGACTCGATTTAACTAATTACTTAATCGAATTAGATCCACATGATTCAAATTAAAAATCTTAAATGCAATCCTATTACATGACCTAATTAATAATTTTTTCATGAACAAAATTCTCATACACAAACACAAATTTTAGATTCTAAAATTATATTTCAGATCGAAATTTTTTGCATTAAAATAAATTTTAAAATATAAAAATAATTTTTAAATTTTAACACATAAACATATATCATATATATGCATGTAAAATCAAATCTAAATAAAATTTGAGATCTAAGCATTATATCATATATCTCATATACTAATCATGGATTAGATTAAAAATAAATTTATGATCTAAGTATACAAATATGTAACACATATATGAATCAAAATTTATATCATATAAAAATTTTAAAATTTATATATGCATCTATGTATCACATGAATATGAACTAGAACTCTTTCTAGATCAAAATTCAAATTAATGCATACAATTACATATCAACTATAAGTTCTAAAATTAAATCTAAAATCAAATTTTAGATTTGAAGATCCACCTATACATCTCATGTATCAAGAAAAAATTTGATTTTGAAATCTTTTCAAAAATATATATATTAAAATTCAGCATATGAAAATCTGTGGCTCTGATACCACTGTTGTAATTTGAGGTTTGGTGTATGTATATATATTTTAAAATTTTATTTTTTAAATATCATAGTGGAGAATAAATTAAAATACTTTTAATTTAAATTATGTATGCATAAAAATATAAAACCACATGGATCTATTCTATATGCTGAATTTCAGATTGTAATCAAATCACATACCCGTTTCGTAATCTTTTTCTTCAAATCTAGATCTGAAAGAGAAGAGGTTTTTTTGTAGCCCCATAAGTATTCAGCCTCTATGAGTATCTTCTCAGAATCAACTTGGAATAGCCTCCTTTAATTTGAATTTTTTTCTCCAAAAATTCAGCCTGCTGAATCTGAACGAAGCCTGGATCGCGATCAACACTTAATCCTTTTTCTTGATCTTCTTTTTCTCCTCTTCTCTAGACTTTCTTCTTGCTATGTGCTACTATCAGATACTAGAAACCAGCAAGAAAGAGGCACCCAATAGCCTTAGATATGGAACACCTTGGGATACGCATCCCAAGAGAAGAGGCGTGTAGAACGCCCAAGAGAGAAGAGAAAAGGAGAGGAAGAGAGGGCGTGGAGACCTTCTATGGGTGTGGAGGTTACTGGTTTGGATGCTTTAGGGATCTTAGAGAAGGTCCTTTTAAATAGACATGAGGATTGAATCCTATTTAATCTCATAATATAAGTCCTACTTACATTGAGTTTCCTAATAACGTAGGTTATCCAACTTACTTTAGGAGACCCTTTAGGCACCAATAATTGGGACCCTTGCATCCATAATTAGACATCCTAAAATACACCCAAGAGATGCCCCATAGGAGAACTAAAAGCCCTCTAATCAATGGACACGCCCAACTTGATCAAATCAAGGTGGCATCCAAGAATAACTATCAAGAAAATTAATTAGAGACTTGCATCCTTAATTTATATGATCCATAATCTTAGACACCCAATAATTGAAGTCTCATAAATCTTATTTATGTGGGTTATTAGTAGATAATTAGGTTAGAATTATCTTATCAAATAAGTAATCCCAACAGAAAGAAGAATTGGGTCCAACCATATGCTAGCAAGGTTATTATGAACCTAATGGATTTCTCTAAATCCAATTGACACTTCATAAGCTCACTTGCTTATTCTAGGCCTAATTCTTTTATTGTGTAACCCCATAGGTTCAATTCTATTTGATAGCGAGACATACAATGATCTCTATCAAAGTATCATTGAAATTTTTTCAGTGGGTTAGAACAATTCTACTCTAACTCAACAAAGATGATCGATCCAGAACAATCCTAGTAAGCTCTCACAATCCACCAGTGACACCTAGCAGTATGTAGTGACAACTCAATAAAACTGAAATAAACCTCTAGGGGTAGTTAATGTATGATTCAGTCCTTTATCGTGAGTCTCGACTAGATAGTAGATCATGGATAAATCATCAAACCTCAGCATCAGTCATATGATAAATTCGATTAGCTTAAATTCAGTTGTGACTTCTATGGAAACTCTTTTCTATCAATCACACTACTGTAGTCATAGATTCTTGAACTAAGCCTCTCAAATTTCATAGGACTACTCCTTTCTATCAAGGTCGATAGATCTTTTTTTGATGCGCACCCCACTCCTATAGTGGACTAACTATCACCAACATCCACTACAAGGGCTCATTGAGACTCATGTTTATGTGTCAGTCAAACTCCAGCAATCTCACTGCGAATAATAGTACCATCTCAAGTCAAAAAATCAGTCACACAACTACAGCATTGAGACAATTACTGACAATCGAATAGAAATCCAAGTGATCTCTCATATGGTCATGCTCAGTACTAGTTGTTCTCTAACAACTACCCACACTCATCATCCAGTGTCTCTACACTATAAACTAGAGACCCGTCTATCCCAAAAGAAGCAATTTATGTGCCAGTCTATCCGGATCTATCACCGTCTTTATGATGATCCTATGATTGAGAGTATTTAGGAATTAAATATATGTCTCTAATTCTCAACATCTTGAGAATATATATCGAAACTAATTCTATGAACAATTCAAAGACCCATCAACTTGAATGAGAAAGAACTTATCCTTTTATTGATCATATCAATATATTAAGTATAAAATTATATCCTAAATTTATTATAATATATCAGTCATATTGACTTCTAGGACATACATCTAACACTAACTTGGATAAAAGTCTAATAAAAATAGAACCAATCCAATTAGGTCAAAGGCAACTGGTCTAGTTTAGCTCAAACACTTTGAACTTGACCAAATTAGGAACTTGGGTTAACACAATATGCTAGTATATCAAATTAACTCCTACGATTTATATTAAATTCTAATTAAATTAGATCAAGACTAAATCCCAAAGTGTGTGATCTATTGGATTTCAAATCTAGCCAACAATGGACACAAACTCTTGACCTAATCCTAATCCGATCAGATTAGGTCAGCTCAAGAGTCTCAATCAATTAGGACTCTTTCTAATTAATTTTTGAATTAAATTTTATTAATTTTAATGAGTCCACAAGTCAAGATTGACATCTAGCAATATGTCATGATTATCTGAAAGATTTGAAATTTTGATAAAAAATTATCAAAATATCCTTCAATGGTAAGTTACCACGTAATTCAATCCTTCAGTCAAACAATATTCCAAATGAGCTGTGGATATAGATTTATATCAAACTCAATTACTTATCTATATGTATCTCGATCAGAAAGTGATGATTCAATTGATGATATATTAGAAACTTCTTTCTAATTATCATCCTGCTTTGGCCAAAGACTTCCAGAATTATCGACCTATGAGATCACATAGAATATTCGCTCTCCTTGTTAGAAGTGACTGATCCTTTATTGATCACTCACAATCTCCATGTATACTTCACCACATCTAGAACATCCCACACAAGGATCAGAGAATCAAGTTAGGAAGTGAACCAAAATATGGATTCATGCACACAAAGTACCATGATGATCTTAGATCAAAGGATCACTTACACAACTCTCACTAGAAAATTATCAGCTGACATGTAAATAAAACTTCATCAGATATTCTCTTGTAGGTCTATTCAGTGAACTCATTCTCTAATGAGCATCCACATCTTTGTATTAGTGTCACCACATAAGTGGTTGTGAGATCAACCATCCTCATCACTGAGCATACATAAGACATGCCAGTCTTATCGGTATCATTGATCTCTGACTCAATAAATCAATGACTGAAAATATTTTAGGTCATGGCTATCAAAAATTTAGGTCTCACTGGCATGATCTTATCACGGCCCTAAAATCATTATCCTGATCTATGAAGTTTATTATAATCTTAAAAATAATAATAAGATACAGCATATAATGAATCGAAAAGTCTATTTTATTAAATAACAATATTAATTATATGAGTTTGGAAGATAAATTATAAAAAATACCCAATCACATCCCATATGCGATTAGCTTGTAAGGAATTATTCTTTCACCCAGACCTATGGGGTTCACTATAATCTTAAAAATAACAATAAGATGCAGTATATAATGAATCAAAAAGCCTACTTTATTAAATAACAATATCAATTACATGAGTTTGAAAGATAAATGATAAAAAAATATTCCATCGCATCTCATATGCGATTGGCTTGTAGGGCATTATTCTTTCAATTTTTTACTTGCACTAAAGCCAATCATCCCTATACTTGATGCCCATACAATTTAGGTGGTAGTCAAACTGCTGTAATGACAAGAGCTTAGTGAATGGATCCACAATATTGTTCTTAGTGTCAACTCGCTTCAAGATCACATCGCGTCTTTCGATAATTTTTCGAATGAGGTGGAACTATCTTAAGATATGCTTGAATTTATGATGAGACTCAGTTCCTCGACTTGAGTAACTACCTCAGTATTGTTATAATAAAGGGGCACTGGTTGTTTAATTTTTGGAACCACACCCAATTCTGAGATGAACTTCTTCATCCAGACGACCTCCTTAGCAGCCTCACTAGCAGCAATGTACTCAACTTCAGTGACTGAGTCAGCAACAATTTGCTGTTTGGAGCTCTTCCAACTTACTACTCCATCATACAAGGTTAACATATACTTAGATATAGATTTGCTATCATCCGAAGCAGATTAAAAACTAGAGTCAGTATAACCTTTCAGTTTTAAATGAGATCCTCCATATATAAGAAAAACATCTCTTATCCTTCTCAAATACTTAAGTATGTTTTTCACAGCTTTCTAATGATCCTTCTCAGAATCTATCTGAAATGCTTACAATGCTCAAGGCATAAGCTACATCAAATCTGGTACACAACATAGCATACATTATTGATCCTATAGTCGAAGTATAAGGAATAGAACTCATTCTATTTTTCTCATTAGATATCTTAGGAGACATCTTCTTAGAGAGTTGTATGCCCTGACCCATGGGCAAGTAACCTCTTTTACTTTCCTCCATGTTGAACCTCTTCAACATAAGATCTATGTACTTAGACTGGGATAAGCCAAACATCCTCTTCGATCTATCCCTATAGATCTTTATACCAAGTATATAGGATGCTTCACCCAAGTCTTTTATGAAAAACTTTTGTGATAGCCATATTTTGATCGATTGCAATATAGGGATGTCATTCTCAATGAGCAGTATGTCATCCACATACAAGATCAAGAAGACAACAGTACTTCTACTAATCTTCTTGTACACATAAGGTTCATCCACATTTTTGATAAAGCTAAAGATTTGATTGTCTCATCAAAATGGATGTTCCAGCTTCTCGATATTTACTTTAATCCATAAATAAATTTATTTAGCTTGCATACTTGATTTACTCATCTACTAGAGATAAATCCCTCTAGCCGAGTCATATAGACAACCTCCTTAAGGTTTTCATTGAGGAAGGCAGTCTTGACATCCATCTACCAGATCTCATAGTCATAGTATGCAGTAATAGTAAGCATAATCTAAATATACTTGAGCATGACTACAGATAAAAAAGATTTCTTCATAATCAACACCTTATTTTTGTCTGAAATCTTTTGCCACCAGTCTGACCTTATCGGTCTCTACCTGGCCATCTGCTCCAATCTTCTTATTGAAGACCCATTTGCAGCCTATTGGGGTCACACCCTCAAGCACATCAACCAAAGTCCAAACTTGGTTGGTATACATAGAGTCCATTTTGAATTTCATGGTATTATGCCATTTGTCAGAGTCACCACTCATGACAGCTTTCGAATAGGTCGTAGGATCATCATTCTCAATGATGTGGGATATGTTGTCATTCTCAATGACAAACCCATATATGAGTGGTACATTACGCACTCTACTAGACCTTCAGAGAGAAGTGTGTGTAGTGGCTGTGCCTCAATAATGGGCACATCTAGTTGAGAGTTAACTTATGAATTCCGAAAGATTGTAGGTCTTGAACTTTCTCAAGTTCAACTGACTGCCCACTGCACCCTTCTTGGATGAACTCTTTCTCCAAAAAAATAGTATGCCCACCAACAAATACCTTTTGTTGAGTAGGATGGTAGAAGTAGTATCCTATACTCTCCTTGGGATAACCCATAAATCTGTATTTTTTTTATCTAGCACTATGCTTATGTCCATCAATATTTTTGACATAAGCAGGGCAACCCCAAATCTTAAGATATTTAAAACTGAGCCTCTTTCCTTTTCATATCTCATATAGAGTGCTAAAAATAGATTTTGATGGTACTTTATTCAAAATATATACCATGGCCTCAAGAGAAAATCTCCAAAAGGAGATCAGAAGATCTATGAAACACATCATGGACTGCACATATCTAATAAGGTGCGATTCCTTCTTTGTGCAATACCATTTAATTATGGAGTATAAGGAGGTGTTCATTGAAAAAAAATACCATTTTATTTTAAATGATCGAGAAACTCACTAGTTAAGTATTCTTCTCCTCGATCAGATTGAAGAGCTTTAATACTTTTATCAGTTTGTTTCTCAACCATTCTTTGGTACTCTTTAAACTTGTCAAAAGCTTCAAATTTATATTTCATTAAATACACATATCCAAACTTAGACTTATCATCAGTAAATGTGATGAAGTAGGAGTATCCACCTCTGACTTGAGTCGACATTGGATCACAAACATCAGTAAGTATAAGGTCCAAAATGTCACTCACTCTTTCTCCCTGTCCAGTAAATGGAGTCTTGGTCATTTTATCTATAAGACAAGATTTACAAGTTTTATATAATTCAAAATTATAAGGATCAAAGAATTTATCTTTGTACAACTTGTTAATTCTTGACTCATTTATATGGCCAAATCGGCAGTACCAGAGGTATGTGATATTCACATTCTATCTCTTCTTTTTCTTTATATTATTAACATGAAATATATCATCACTAAGTGATAAGAACAGAAGATCATTATCAATAAAAGTATTGTCATAAAATTTATTAAAAAAATAAATAGAACAACCATTATTCTTAACTTTTATTTCAAAATCTTGTTCTAATAACAAGAGTACATAAATAATATTTTTAATAATTTTTGGAATATAATAACAAATCTTCAGTTTTAAAATTTTATCCAAAGATAACTTCAAAATCTTGATTTTCATGACTTCGGCCTGGATGGACTCTCCACTAGCACCGAACAGCACAAGGTCACCTTTATTTGACTCCTTATTTCCTACAAACCCTAAAATGATTTACAAAGGTATGAGCCATAGGTGGTATTTGTTAGATGTATGTCCTAAAAGTTAATATGACTGACACATTGTAATATAGCTAGGACATAATTTTGTACTTAATATATTGATTTGATCAATAAAGGGATAAGTTTATTTTTCATTCAAGTATGATGTATCCTTGAATCATCCATGAAATTAACTTTTCGATACATATTTTCAAAGTATTGAGAATTAAAGATATGTATTTAATTTCTAAATACTTCTGATCATAGTATTATCATAAGGACAGTGATCAATTCGGATAGATCAGTGCACAAATCACTTCTTTCAGGATAGATGAGTCTTTGATCTACAGTATAGAGACACTGAGCGATAAGTGTGGATAGTTATTAGATAACAACTAGTACTAAGCATGACCATACAAGAGATCACTTAAATTTTTACTTGATCGTCAGTGATTGTCTCAATGCTATAGTTGTGTGAATAGTTCTTTGATCTGAGATGGTACAACTACTCGTAGTGAAGCTGCTGGAGTTTGACTGACACATAAACATGATCTTAATGAACCCTTGTAGTGGATGTTGGCGACAGTTGATCGACTGTAGGAGTAGGATGCGCATCAAGATAGAATATATCGACCTTGATAGAAAGAAGTAGTCCTATAAAATTTGAGAGACTAAGTCCGAGAGTCTGTGGCCACAACAGTGTGATTGATAAAAAAAAATTTTCATAAGGATCACAATTGAACTTGAGCTGATCGAATTTATTATATGTCTGATGATGAGGTTTGACGATTTATCCATAATCTGCCATCTAGTCGGAACTCACGATAGAGGGACTGAATCATACGTAAACTATATCTTGCAGTTCGTTTTTGATTTTACTAGGTTACTACTATATACTACTAGGTATCACTGATAGATTGTGAGAGCTCACTAGGGTTGATCAGGATCGACAATCCTTAATGAGTTAGACTAAAATTATTCCGACTCATTGAAAAGAGTTTCAATGATACTATGATAGAGATCATTGTATATCTTACTATCAGATAGAATTGAACCTATGGGGTCACATAGCAAAGAGATTAGATTTGAAATAAGCAATTGAACTTATGAAGTCTCAATTAGGTTTACAAAAATCCTATTGGATTCAGAGTAACCTTGCTAGCACATGGTTGAACCTAATTTTTTCTTTATGTTTGAATTTTTTATTTGATAAAATTAATTCAAACTAAATTACCTACTAATAACCTAAATGAATTAGATTCATTGGGCTCCAATTGTTGGATGCCTAAGATTTTGGATTAAAAGAATTAAGGGTGCAAATTCTTAATTAATTTTTTTGATAGTTTTGATTGGGTGTCACTTGATTTGATCAAGTTGGGCATCTCTACCTATTAGAGGGCATGTGGATCCTTTATAGGATGCCTTTTGGGTGCAAAAAGGGGTGTGATTTTATGGGTGCAAGGGCTCCAATTGTTGGTGCCTAATAGGTTTCCTAAAGGAAGTCAAATAACTTAAGTTATAAGGAAACCTAATGCAAGTAGGACTTGTATTAAGTGCTTGTTTGATTTTGAATAGGATTCAAACCTTATGCCTATTTAAAAAAATCTTATGTCTATTTAAAAAAATCTCTCCTAAGATCCCTAGACACTTCAATCAGCAGCCCATGCCTCCTTTTGGAGAAACCCACACCCTCTCTTCCTCTCTCCCTCTTTTCTCCCTTGGACATCCAAATGCCCCACCCCTTGGGCATCCTTCTTCTTCACACCCAAAAGGGCTTTGGGTATCTCTTTTGTTTGCTGCTTTGTAGTCTCTAGTTACTCTATAATCTAGGAAAGAAAAGTAAGAGAAGAAGATCAAGGAAAGGATCAAAAAGTTGATCGCGATCCAGGCTTCGTTCAGATTCACAGGCTAATTTTTTTTTAAGAAAAAAAATCAATTTCAAGAGGACTATTCTAGATTGATCCTAAGTGGATACCTATAAAGGCCCGACACTTATGGAGCTAAGAGAGAGTCTCTTCTCTTTCAGATCCAGATTTGAAGAAAGAAATTACGAAATAGCAATGTGATTCGATCACATATTAAATTTCAGCATATGTTTAATTTCAGCATATGAAGTAGATCCTTGTGGTTTATATTTTATACATGCATGATATAGATTAAAAAGAGTTTTAATCTTCTATTCTACTATCATATTTAGAAAAAAAAATTGAAACATATATGTATGCCCCGACATAGAAATTTCAATAGTAGTATTAGAGTCACGAGTTTCATATGCATGAAATTGATATACATATTTTAAAAAAAATTTCAAAATCTGATTTTTTTCTGGATACATGAGATATATAGATGAATATTTTAAATCTAAAATTTATTTTAGGTTTGATTTTAGAATGTATAATTGATATGTCAAAGCATGTATAGATCTGAATTATATTTTAGAATAATTTCTAGTTCATAATAATGTGATATATAGATGTATGCATAAATCTAAAAGTTTATTTGACCTAATTTATGATTTATATATGAGATGTATGATTATATATTTAGATCATAAAATTATTTTTAATATGATTCATGATTTGTATATGAGATATATGATATCATGTATTGATCTGAATTTTTGCTTAGATCTGAATTTTACATACATATATGAGATATATGTTTGAATGTTAAATCTAAAAATCAGTTTCATGATTTAAAACTTACCTTTCATGTAAAGAATTTAAATCTAAAATTTAGTTTTAGAATCTAAAATCTGTGTTTATGCATAAAGGTTTTGGATATAAAAAAATTAAAAATTAGGTCATGTAATTAGATTGCATCTAGGGTTTTTGATTTGAATGTTATGAATCTAATTTGATTAAGTAATTAATCAAATTGAGTCAAATATTGATTAGGATTAGATCAATTAAGTAATATGATCATGCAATTATTGTTGATCAAATCAATTAAGTCCCATATGTAGAATTGATTAACTTAAGGACCTAATTCGACTCAATGGCTTAAGTCTGATTCATTTGAGTTAACCTATTTTGGACCTATTGGTGTCTAAGGTAAGTAATTGAGAGATGATTATTTAATTGATTCTGTTAACTGACCTGATCAATTTATTAGTGTCTAAGAAAAGCAATGGGAGGACCCCCACCGATCTTCACTTACCTCGTCAATTTGGAACATTGAGTCTTCAATAAGGTTGCTTGGCATTTTGATTTGGTCCATGCCACTTAGATCAGTCATATGATGACTGATTAGATGAAACCTAAACCTAAATTTCTTCACAAATATTAAGTCCTTAGGTCTTCTACCATTGTAGATGTGCGAGCATGCTACTGATGTTAATTATTCTCAACTAGTTACAGTAGTTCAGTTACATCGGAAACACGCAACCACTCTATTAGCAAAGAGTTGCTCCAAGATAAGGATTATTGAAAATTATGTCCTAAAGTCAATCATCTAGATTGTAGATGATTGTGCTCCATACATACATATAAATTATAAAATGATAAATATTATCTGACAAGATTCATCATAAAGAATATATTTTTCTAAATAGAACTCATATGTTATAATGAAGTTCTTAGAGCTACTTCCAAAATGATAAAGGAGGATTTATCGTATGGTTCTTAAATCTTGCTCACGACCAAATGATACAATTGTTACAAAAATGGTAGTTGTATCAAGTGTAGGTCGTTGTGTGCCATATTGGTTGGTTGTCCTCTTAACCAAGGTGTGTGGTGACACGGGTATGGCATATGGATGATTTGTAGGAGTATATTTCACTAAGCGTGACCACTTTCGGAGCACTGCTATCAAAGATTGCTCTGATGGGATATGGGTATATGTGTCCCTCTGATCTGAGACTATCTTGATTACTTGCAAGCAACTCACTGTGCTTTGGTGCTAGACTATCTGAATTTTTAATTTAGTGACGGAAGGTTTCTAAGTACAGTCAAGTACTTATAAAGTCTAAATGTGAGTCAAGATGGGATTGACTGCTCCAAGTAAAATTAGAGATGATGCATCACTGTATTTCAAGTTAGTAAAAATTTAGCCAAAGTAGTCCTAGTGAGAAGTCATGAGATTTTTGAGGTTGAGACACAATATGGATCACTCATCCTGGGTTGACAGTTTAACCCAAAGTCATCCTTGAGCATCGAGTGTCAAAGGAATGAATTATATGGTAACTGTATCCACATGGGTTCTAGAGTATTGCTGAGCATACATTCGGCTTATCCGAACATTAAAAATCATTATTAGATGGTAACATCAATTAGTATAAAAATTATTCTTGTGCTATCGACTTAGGTTTGAACCTATGGGATCACACACATAGAAGTACCGTCTGATCAAATGACTGATCGACGACTATGAATCATTGAAGAATTTAATTATCAATATGATTGATAATTAATTCTTTACAAATATTATAATAAATTATTTATTAATAATTGATAAATTAAAAAATAATTAATTAATAATTTGATTGTTAATTCACTCAATTTGATTGATTAATGGAGATTGGATCAAATCTAATTGAATTGGATTCAATTAGGTTTGTTTTGGATTAATTGGATGCAGTCCTATTGAATGACAGGACTTGTTCCAATTGATCTCAGAGATGCAAATCAAATTCTGAGTTGAATGAGATTCAGTTTAGTTTTATATATGTTTTGATTGGTCAAACCCTATTAGATAGTAGCCTTGATTAGATCAAGCCCTATTATCAAAAACTTCCCTGATATCCATGAAGAATCAATCCCTGGATCAATAGATTTTTAATCTAACTAATTTTAAATTAGATTGGGGCCTAATTAGTTTCATAATTGGGTTAGAATCTAATTAGTTAGTTTATTATAACTAATTCCTAAATTAGTTAGGATTGGATCCGAGAATTAGTTAGAGTTTGGCCAAGATTCATGAGTCCTATTTGGAATAGGACTGAACCAACTCCTAAACCCATCTATTTAAGATCTCTCCACACCTAAACTCCTAACCACCATGAAATCTCATGCCCCACACAAGGTACCATGTCCTTCCCTCTCTTTCGTGTAAAAAAAGGGGCGTCTCCTCCTCTTTTGGTTGCCAAAAAGAAAGGAGGGGCATCCAACTCTTGGACGCCCCGTATCCCATGTGTCAAGCTTCCTTCTTAACCCCTTTTGGAAGAAATTTTGTGAGGCTTTTACTGTTAATTCTTAGGCATCAAAGAAGATTTTTCTTGCTAGTTTTATAGTAGAAACTTGGAGAAGAAAAGTTCTTTCCAACAAGAGAAAGAGAAGGAAGAAGAAGGGTCTTCTTTCTTGTGCGCAGTCTTGGAGAAGGAGTTCTTCTCTCATTTTTTTTTATTTTTTTCTAGGATTAAAATTAGATTGAATCTAATTTTTAACATAAAGATTTGGAGAAAAAATATCAAAAAAATTTGGTTGGATGTTTGGGGCTTCTTAGAGTTCTAGATCAAGGAGAAAAAAGGAGAAGAAGAGAGAAGAACGGTTCTTCTCTTGGGTCTCTCTTTTGAGTTTTTCTAGAGCTTAAGATTTTATATGATTTTTAGCATAAAAAATTAAATTTAATTTAATTTTTATCATACAAAATTAAAGAAAAAAAGTTTTTCTTAAAGGTGTGAAAAGAAGAGAGAGATTCTCTCTTATGCATGAAAAAATTAAGAAGAAAGGGCTCTTCTCTTGATCTCTATTGTAGAACATTGATGCATGGATCTAGAAAGAAAAAGGAGAGGGTCTCCTTATTCTTCATCCTCTTCATATTTTTTTAGATCAGTCAAAGTATGATGTCTTCGCAAGCTAGTACTTTCGGGGTCATCGATCAGCACATGGGCTTCGTGTGGATACCTATAGAGGTCGAATATGTATGCGGCTGTCGAGCATCATGAAGAATTGTGTTATGATATAATTTTAGATATGATCTAATATAAAAATCAGATCTGATATAATTTAGATTTGATCTAAATTTTTGTATATATGATATGTGAGGAGATTAGATGATCCAATTAGCAAGTACTTGGATTGGATTGATCATCAGGCCATCCGATCATAGGAGCAAAAAGGTTTAAAAGCCCTCTCTTTCTATTTGATAGGATGCTCTTCTGATATATAGGGGTGCCATATGATTTAATCTCATGAAGAAAAAAATAAAAGGAAGAACTTATTTTTCTACAAAACCTTAGATGATGAAACCCTAGGATTTATTGTATGTGATATAAAACTTGAGTTGTATGAAAAGTAGAACATCTAATCTATATGATTGAAATTATTTTAATCATGAGAAGTAAAATTTGAAATCATAAAATATTTAGATATGATCTAAAATATGTTATGATTGATTTTATTTCAGTTTATGCAAGAATTTTCAGATATGAAACTATGTGATACTTGTTGGCATGCTAACTGAATCGATTAATTTTGAACTGAGTCCAATCAGTCCCCTGATTTAATCGATTCAGTGCTGACTGACCCAACCTAATTGTCTCAAGCTGAACGATAATAGTTACTGTTCATGATCAGTTAGTCAATTAAGTATTAGACTTAGTCGACCTACTGAAGTGAGCCAACTCAGTTCAGGGGTGAGCCGACCTAGTTTTCATAATAAAAAATTTTACATAAAATTAATGTAAAATTATTTTACAAAATTGAAATGATTTCAATTAATAACTTTAACCCATGTTAATGCTATACTTAATTAAGAATTAAGAAATATATTTTAGATCTAAAATTATGATTAAAGATCTAATGACATTGCATAAAATATGGGGTATGGATTAGCTCAAATCAGATCCTTTTAGTCGGATTAGACCTAAGGTTAAAAATCAAAGACTTAATGGACTTAAAAGGGTAGTTGATCAAATCTATCCAATAGTTAATTTAGATTAGGTCAAGGATACTCTAGATCAAATACAATAGTTGTAGTTGGTCGAGTCTCTGTCTTTGATTAAACTAAATGGACCTTGATTGAGGCTCAAAGATTGAGCTCGAGTCATTAGGCTAATTAGATCGCTAGGTGACTCAAGTTGATCCATGTCGTTAAGATTAATCAGTATGACTAATTTAGGTATCTTAGACCAACTTGTTTTTAGTCCTTCTCATGATTTGGTGAAGTCAGTGGGAGGATTTACGGCATGCCAATTGGACCCGCTAGTCACTAATCCTTTATATGACTTGGTGAAGTCAGTGAGAGAATTTATGACTTGCAGATCGACTGATTGCTTCTAAAATATATTAACCAAATCTTCTAAATTATTAGATCCATAAAATGAGCTAGTTATAGGGATAACTAGATCATTGCCTTTCATTAAGGTACGTGATAATGAGTCCAATATTTCAAGTAGGCATTGGAGGTGTCACACGCCTGGTGTTTTTATATATTGAAATTATCATCTATCATATGATCATCTTGTTGTACCTTCAGATCAATGATCAGATTGGCCAAGCCATACTCGGATTTGGACATTCATTTGTTGGATGCACTTGATATTGTCATCTTAATGGTTGGATTTAATCAGGATTTTTAGTGGAGGCACCACACGTCTGCTAAAGGGATGTCTGAGATAAAATCTAATTACTAAAAATTATTTAGAAAAATAATTGGTTATGAACCTACCCATGGATGTACTAGAATTGGCCGAGCCATACTCGGACCTGAATGCAGTCTGTAAGGATGAATGATATTCATCCATAGTTTGGTTCAAAAAAAAAATAAAAAAAATGGATGAGAAGGAAAGATTGTCCATCCATCCTAGTCCACTAATTTGTATCCTTCCAAATTAAAAGGATGCAAGAAAAGATGGATGAAGAATATGAGGGATGGGTTTGTATATTAACAATATTATCCCCTATTAATTATTTGACAAAATTATAATATCTCTTCACTTTTGCATTCATTTCAATATACATTATTATTTTATTTATACTATTAATCATATTAAACTTTATTACTAATTATTTAATTTTTTGATATATAATTTTCATAATTATAAGTAAATATTACAATTATCTTGTATTTTTTTATTTATATTTATATTTAGTTAACTATTTATATAAAATTAATTAACTATTTAAATTAAATTATAAATTAATTATTTATTTATATAATTATTATATGTAAATAAATTAATTTAAATATAATTAATTTATAAAATCATCTGTTAGATTAAATTAAGATCGATGTTGGATTTTGAATATATAAAAAAATATAAATTTAAAAATTTTTTAAACATGCAAATCGAAAGCTTTAACAATTAAAACTATCAAACCAAAACAAATCCTAGAATCACCTTGTAGATGTCGAACAAAATAAAATCTAAGCATGCAAAGAGATTAAAAATTATACTTTCTCAAATGGATATTATAGTAAGTAGGTGATCTTTATGAGACTCCAAAGTAGAAGTCCTCAAATGGTGATCCACATGGAAGATGGTCAAGATCCTTTCCAATCGGTGCACTGTCGTACCCTTTTCTTCACAAGAATACTGCCACCTTAGAACTTGAAGAACGATCGCATCAATGCACTATTACCTTTGATTTCACCACTAGAATTACACCAAAAGAATTCTCTCTAGAAGCCTCACAATTTAGAATTTAATTTTGTACTCCAACACATGAAAAAAATCAAATCCTAGGACAAGCACACCATATTTGCTATTTTTCTCATCTCCCTTCTTTCTATGTGTCCACTCAATTTTTTTATTATCTTTTTCTTAAATTTTTTTCATATTGTTTCCTCTCTTATGACATGCCAAGGCCTCTAATGTTTCAACAAAATTCAGCACTTATCCCATAATAGGCACCCCATTTAAATAGATGAGGAAGAGACGTCAAGAGACCCAAGGGGCGCCAACTCTTGGCACTCCACTTCTCGCATGTGAAAAAATAATGTGGATTCTAGTACCTACTAAGGAATTAAAGTAATTTTTCAGATTGCAGATAGAGGCTACTAATTCATATAAAATAGTAGGAGAACTTTTAGACTAAAGTCCAAGTCTTTAGGCTTAAAATAGTTCATATACTAATAGGTCAATTATTTTTTTTTCAGAAATAGCTAGAATATTATCGCTCTGTTCATTGTTAGACAGTGACAATGTTATTAGATCTAACTTCGATAGTCAGTATCGAAAGTTGAATATAGTTTTTGAGCGAATTGATCAAGAAGTCTGAAGCTAACCTACACAGGCTTAAAAGAAAAATCAGTAAATGGTTGCTAGTCAAGATAGTTATATGATAACTTCTTGAAATTTCTCTATTGATAAAACTACTATCTGGATATAGAATACTGATAGTACAAGTTATGTTTGTAAATAGTTACAAAAGACTTTAGGATAGTAAAAATTTTGTAAACGGCAAGAGACTCCTGAATGTAAAAGATGGAAGTCTATTCCAGTCTTAATATTAGGAATCATCAAGTTTGTTTTCAATCCTAAAGATATCATTTTAGTGATTATTACTATTGTCCAATCTTATTGATGGTATCAATAAGAATGATTATTGTGATATCATTGTGAATGATACTGCAATAATAAGTGGACAAAATTGAAAATAACATATACCCAATATCACAGTCTGTTAGTATAATGTACACGTCTAACTAGCACCCTAGATTAGATAATATCACTGAAGCCTACCTTTGGCATAATTGACTTAATCACCTTTTATTGGAAAGGGTGTATAAGCTAGAGATATTCTGAGTTTGAAACATATTGATGTATTTATATTCATGAACATAAGTGCCAGAAGAGAACTTGCTACTTTATTAAAATCTTTGATGACCTATCTTGGCATGGGTGCATCTTGCTTATGAAGCACAAGTTCGAATCCGTTGAAATGTTCAAATGATTCTATAATAAGGTAGAAAAATAAATTGCAAAGAGTATTAGAACGAATCGATTTGATCGATAAAGTGAATACCTTTACAGTAAGTTTTGACGTATCTAGAAGAGAATTGGATTCTCTCTCAATAGACCTCTTTTGAGACACCACTATTTAAAAGGGTATTTGAAATGAGGAATTGAACTTTATTAGACATGGTTCGGTCCATTATGGGTTTGTTGGTCTGCTTGAGATTATATTTAGAGACTACTTGATATGTGCTCAAGAATATTTTGAGCAAATCGATCATCAAAACTCCATATGAGATATGAACTTAGGTAATTCGATATTCTCTTACCTTAGGATTTGGAATATCAAACTTATGTGAAATATTCACAAACTGACTAAGTTGGATCTTGATCTGATAAATATTATTTTAAAAATATTTTTTCTACCTTTTTGATGGACATGAGATATTCATGAATCTTAAGGCATTCTTTTTGGAAAAAAAATTTCTTGGTGAAGGAACAGATGCTGTTAAGAGTAAGCTTGGTGAAGCTTGATAGATAGAGAAACCGACTCTGACACAAACCAATAGAACCAAAACTAATTAGATCAATTTTGAAGCCCGATATAAAGGTATCTCTGTGTAGATACGGTAGAGTACCATATCAACTGAGTAGATACTTTGATTTCTAGATTCGAAATGGGGATTTAATCTTCCATATGGATGCTGTATAGGGATCTAACTTTGAGAAGTGGCTTGGAGTCATTAAATCTAAAATAAAGTCCATGAAGATCGATGATGTATGGACATTCGTTGATTCACCTAAAGGGGTAAGACCCATAGAGTGTGAGTGAATTTTAGATGGATAAGAGGTGCAATGGAAAGGTGCAGATCTATTAATTCTATTCGATTGTCAAAGAATTTCATCAAAGTTATTGTATTGACTATGACGAGATATTTTTTTCTTATGGCAAACCTCAAGTCCATTCAGATTGAATTAAACTTCTCAGAGTTGGAATATATGTTTTGAACGTATGGCTTCATTGAGAACGAAACAAAATCCTGTATGTACAAATGGGCTAATAGTTCTGTAAAAGTATTCTTTGTGTTGTTTGGATAAAATTCTCTTATTCGAAAAAGATATCCCTACATTACAGAAAATAAAAGCTTGATTGTCATCTCTGTTCTCTATAAAGGTTTGAAAAGTTATGAGAACCATCCTTAAGCATTTATGAAATACTAAATACCAATAGCTCATTTATGGAGAATCTAACTTAAAATCTGTGGAATATTGATTTCAATTTCTAGTTAGATCAAAATGATAAAATTATCTCAAGTTATGTTTTTATCTTAAAAGAGGAGCGACGTGCTGGAAAGATTCCATGCAGTATTCAGTAGTCAGTTTTATTTGCGATACGGAGTTCTTTGCAGCATTTGATACTGGTAAAGAAGTTGTTTGGATATGAAAGTTCTTTTGCAAGCTTGGAGAGGCACCCTCCATTGATGGTCCAGTCCTTCTGTATTGACAGTAGTACTAGAGTCATAGCTCAAGCTGAAGAACTAGTGTTCTATCTGAGAACCAAACACTTTCTGTATTACAATCATCTTGTTCGATAAGATCGAAATAAAGTCGATCTTAGGAAGATTGATCAAAAGAAGAATTTGATCGATCCATTGACTAGAGCAATCAGATCTAAAGAGTTCGATGATCATAAATAGAAGATGGATATTTGATACCAATCTGATTGGCTTTAGTCCAAGTGGGAGTTGTTGAAAATTATATCTTAAAGTCAATCATCTAGGTTGTAGATGATTGTGCTCCATACATGTATATGAATTATAAAATGATAAATATTATCTGACAAGATTCATCATAAGGAATACAGCTTCCTAAATAGAACTCATATGTTATGATGAAATCTTTAGAGCTACTTCCAAAATGATAAAGGAGGATTTATCGTATGGTTCTTAAATCTTGCTCATGATCAAATGATACAATTGTTACAAGGATAATAGTTGTATCGAGTGTAGATTGTTGTGTGCCATATTGATTGATTGTTCTCTTAACCAAAGTATATGGTGACATGGGTATGGCATATGGATGATTTGTAGAAGTATATTTCACTGAGCATGACCACTTTCGGAATACTCTACTGTCAAGGGTTGCTCTGATAGGATATGGGCATATGTGTCCCTATGACCTGAGGCTGTCTCGGTGACTTGCAAACAACTCACTGTGCTTTGATACCGTACTATCCGAATTTTTAATTCGATGATGAAAGGTTTTTGAGTACAATCGAGTACTTGTGAAGTCTGAGTGCGAGTTAAGATAAGATTGACCACTCACAAGTAAAATTCGAGATGATGCATCACTGTATTTCAATTTAGCAAAATTTTGGCCAAAGTAATCCTAGTGAGGAGTCACAAAATTTTTAAGGTTGAGAATAATGTGGACCACTCATCCTGGGTTGACAGTTTAACCCAAAGTCATTCTTGAGCATCAAGTGTCAAAGGGATGAATTATATGGTAACTGTATCCATATGGGTTCTAGAGTATTGCTGGGTATATATTCAGCCTATCCAGATGTCTGAAACTATTACTAGATGGTAATATCGATTAGTATAGAAATTATTCTTGTGCTACCAACTTATGTTCGAACCTATGGAGTCACACACATAGAAGTATCGTCTGATTAAATGACTGATCGACGATTATGAATCATTGAAGAGTTTAATTATCAATGTGATTGATAATTAATTCTTTGCAAAAGTTGCAATAAATTATTTACTAATGGTTAGTAAATTAGAAGAATAATTAATTAACAATTTGATTGTTAATTCGCTCAATTTAATTGAGTAATGGGGATTGGATCAAATCTAATTGAATTGAATTCAATTAGGTTTGCTTTGGATTGATTGGATGCAGCTCTATTAAATGACAGGGCTTGTTCTAATTGATCTCGGGGATGCAAATCAAATTTTAAGTTGAATGAGATTTAGTTTAGTTTTATATATATTTTGATTGGTCAAATCCTATTGGATAATAGGCATGATTGGATCAAGCTCTATTATCAAAAACTTCCCTGATATCCATCAAGAATCAATCCCTGGATCAATGGATTTTTAATCTAACTAAGTTTCAATTAGATTGGAGCCTAATTGATTTCATAATTGGGCTAGAACCTAATTAGTTAGTTTGTTATAATTAATTCTTAAATTGATTAGGATTGGATCTAAGAATTAGTTAGAATCTGATCAAGATTCATGAGTCCTATTTGGAATAGGGCTGAACCAATTCCTAAACCCATCTATTTAAGATCTCTCTATGCCTAAACTCCTAACCACCATGAGATCTCACTCCCCACATAAGGTACCACATACTCCCCTCTCTTTCATGTAAAAAGAGGGGCATCTCCTCCTCTTTTGGTCGCTAAAAAGAAAAGAGGAGAGTCCAAGAGTTGGATGCCCCGTATCCCATGCGTCAAGCTTTCTTCTCAATCCCTTTTGGAAGAGATTTTATGAGGCTTTTACTGCTCATTCTTAGGCATCAAAGAGGGCTTCTCTTGCTAGTTTTACAGTAGAAAATTAGAAAAGAAAAGTTTTTCCCAATGAGAGAAAGAGAAGGAAGAAGAAGGGTCTTCTTTCTTGTGCGCAACCTTTAAGAAGAAGTAATTCTTCTTCCAGATTTTTTTTTTATTTTTCTTTGAGATTCAAATCAAATTGGATCTAATTTTTAATATAAAAATTTAGAAAAAAAATATCAAAAAAATTTGGTTAGATGTTTGAGGCTTCGTAGAGTTTTAGATCAAGGAGAAAAAGGGAGAAAAAGAGAGAAGAATGGTTCTTCACTTGGATCTCTCTTTTGAGTTCTTGTAGAGCTTAAGATTTTATATAATTTTTAGCATAAAAAATTAGATTAGATCTAATTTTTATCATAAAAAATTAGAGAAAAAAAAAATTTCTTAAAGGTGTGAAAAGAAGAAAGAAAGGTTCTCTCTTATATGTGGAAGAATTGAGAAGAAAGGATTCTTCTCTTGATCTCTATTGTAGAGAATTGATACGTGGATCCAGAAAGAAAAAGAAAAGGGTCTCCTTATTCTTCATCTTCTTCATATTTCTCTTAGATCAGCCAAAGTATGGTGCTTTCACGAGCTAGCACTCTCGGGGTCATCGATCAGCATATGGGCTTCGTGTGGATACCTATAGAGGTCGGACATATGTACGACTGTCGAACATCATGAAGAACTAACTACCATAGATTTCAGATACGGTGATCTGCTACCCATGCTTAGATATGGAGTTTTAAACTTAATTTATATTTAGATATGATCTAAATACAATTTAGATATGATCTAATTACATATAGATATGATATATATTTGCTGAATTTTAGATTTCAGATTTACATACATGCATATTAGTTCATGTCATGGATCCTGTATGGTAGTTTTAGATTTGATCTATGCATGCATTGTAGATTAAATTATTTAATCTATATATATTTCACTGTAAAATTTTAAAAATGCATGCACAAAACTACCACATTTTCCTTCAAGGATAGGGTTGGATCTAATAACTATTGGTGAGGGACCCAATGACAGCCTTGTACCTACTTATAAATAGTGGGTCGGATTTAACAAAGAGTGTGATCAATAACTATTAGGTGAGCCCACATGACTTAGAGATCAAGTTGCTGCAATATGCTTAGAGAAGCATCTAGGCAAAGAGTTGTCCATGCATCGATGTGCATGTTACCAATAACTGTTAGGTAAGGTACATGGCATTGGTAAGACCGCAGCACCCATTAGGAATCTTTTTGTCGCATTAGGATTTCTGTTTCCTATCTAGAGAGTGGAGGGATCTGAAAAATTAGTGGGAGTCATTATTTGCATCTTAAAGTCCCTAGAAGCAAATATAATTTTAAAGTACCAAAGTCTAACTTGAATCTCTACTTTTGCAGTCAAACAATGTTAGCCTCAAACTCTCTAGCACGCATCCTTGAAATCAATTGTTTGATCGAAACAAATTATAAAGACTAGCTCAAAAATCTCAAAATTATCTTGATCTCAAAAAAACTAGATCATATACTCGATCAAGAACCCATAGTGTTACCAAACTGTCCTAGTGCTAAGCAAAGAGCAGCTTTTGAAAAGTGGACAGATGAAAACAGTCGAGTCAAGTGTTATGTGCTGGCATCTATGTCAAATGAGTTGCAAAGCCAGCATGAGCGTATGTCCATTGTTAGGGCTATGATAACTCACCTGTAAGAGTTGTATGGTGAGTAGAGCCATACAGCGTACTTTGAAGTATCCAAGAGACTCTTCAATTTGAAGATGCATGAAAGGTAGTCAGTCCGTGAGTACTATATGACAGTGATCAAGGACATTGAAGAGCTTGGGAAGCTTAAGCTTAAAATGCAAAAGAAATTATAGATGGATTTGATCTTTCAATCCCTTATGAGTTCATATAGTCAATTTATTATAAATTTTTATATGAACAAACTCAATTGCATTATACCCGAACTGGTCAATATGTTGGTCACTACGGAAGAAACCTTGAAGAGTTCAAGAGACACTATTCTCGCTGTGGAGCAGACTTCTTCCAAGAAAAAGTCTACTTGGAAGAAGAAGACTAAATCTACTAAGAAGCAGAAGAAAGAGAGCAAGCCTAAGAAGGATGTTCCAAAGAAGGCTGAAGCAAAGAAAAAGTGCTTCCATTGTGATGCTAAGGGTCACTGGAGGAGAAACTGTCCACTCTACCTGGAGAGTCTAAAGACCAAGAAGGGTGATAAATCTTTAGAAGGTATACTCATAATTAAACCTAATCTTACAATTTTTTCTACTTCTAGTTAGGTATTAGACTCTGACTCGAGTGCTCATATATGTTCCTCAATGCAGGGTCTCATAAAAAGTAGGAGGTTGAGAGAAGGTAACATGATCCTTCGAATCGACAATGGAGCGAAAGTTGCTGCAAAAACTATTGGCACTTATCTTCTTCGATTACTGTCAAAATTTAGATTAGATTTAAAAGACTATTATTTTGTTCCTGTAGCTAGCTAAAATTTGATTTTCGTATCTGTGCTAGTACAGAAAGTTTTTGAAATTAATTTTAATAAAGATTTTTATTTTATTTATTTATAAAATAAATTGATTGCACGAGGTCTTTTAATTGACAGTCTATATCACTTGCATGTTGATGCGAATGTAAATTTGAACGAGTAAATAGTGAGTGCCATAGGTCAAAAGAGATCCAAAGATGAAATAAATTAGAAGTACTTGTGGCATCATAGACTAGGCCATATTGGAGAGAACAGGATAAACAAACTGAAAAAAGATGGGATCCTTGACTCTCTTAATCCAGAGTCGTATCCCGCTTGCGAATCTTGTCTTCGAGGAAAAATATCCAAGTTACCCTTTGCAGGATATGGGGAAAGGACCACTGAGTTAATTGTCCTAGTACACACTGATATGTGTGGGCCATTTGATGTGCAGACCAGAAGTGGTTACAGCTACTTCATTATCTTTATCGATGATCTGTCTAGGTATGGGTATGTATATCTGATGAAACACAAGTCTGAAGTCTTTGAAAAGTTCAAAGAATTCAGAAATAAAGTAGAAAAACAAACAGGCAAACCCATTAAGATTCTTCGATCTGATCGAGGAGGTGAATATCTTAATCAAAAATTTTTGAGATATCTTACAAACAATAGCATAGTCTTTCAATGGACTCCTCCTAAAATATCTCAGCTCAACGGAGTATCCAAAAGGAGGAATAGGACCCTATTAGATATGATCAAATCTATGATGAGCTTCACTGATCTATCCTTATATTTTTGGAGACATATCTTAGTAACTGTCATTCACTTGTTGAATAGGGTTCCATGAAAATCTGTTCTAACTACACCGTACGAGATATGGTACGGTAAGAAGTCGAGTCTAAGTTATCTTAAGACTTGGAGATGTCCAACCTATATCGAAAGATAGATGGCTGATAAATTAGAGGATAGATCTGTAATAGCTCATTTTATAAGATATCCAAAAGAATCAATGGAATACTACTTCTATTTTTCATAAGATCATAATGTGATTGTGAGTCAGAATGCCGTATTCCTAAAAAAATAGTTTATTCAGGATGGTCGTAGTGGGAGATTAATTGAGCTCAAAGAGGTCTCTGAAGAGCAAAAAGCTATAGATCCTTAGAAATCCATTATTCATGTGCTAGTACTTGACATTTTTCTAGCACCTCATAGATCTAGTAGGAACTTCCGACCTCTTGAAAGGTATATGGATATGCTTACGGAGGAAGTAAAGAAAATATTCCTTATAGAAGATAAGGGTTATGGTGATGATCCTAATATCTTTGACAAGGCGATGTCTGACATCGATTCTGAGAAATAGTTAAATGCGATGAAGTCAGAAATTGACTCGATGTACTCGATCAAGTATGAATCTTAGTGGATCTACCTGAGGGTATAGTACCCATTGGGTGTAAATAGATCTACAAAAAAAAAATAGGTACCGATAGTAAGGTAGAGACCTATAAAGCTAGGCTTGTGGCAAAAGATTATAGCCAATGCAAGGATATTGATTATCAAGAAATCTTCTTATCCGTAGTAATGCTGAAATCCATCTGCACTCTGCTTGCTATTACAGCTTATTATGATTATGAAATCTGATAGATAGATGTAAAAATTACTTTCCTAAATGGATATCTTGAGGAAGATACCTATATAGAGCAGCCTTTGGATTTCACATCTGATGATGGTGATCACAGAGTCTACAAGCTGTAAAGATCCATATACGGATTAAAGCAAGCTTCTCAGAGTTAGAATCATCATTTTTGATGATGCGATCAAATCATTTGATTTCATCAAAAATGAAAAAGAACCTTATATTTATAAAAGAATCAGTGGGAGTCCAATAACATTACTCCTATTGTACATGGATGATATTCTCCTTATTGGGAATGATATTCTCATGTTGACCACGGTCAAAAGATGGTTGTCTAAGAAATTCTCTATGAAAGACCTAGAGGAAGCATCCTATATTCTTGGAATAAAAGTCTATAAAGATAGATCTAGAAGGATAATAGGCCTGTCATAAAAGTTGTACATAGAGAAGGTGTTGAAGAGGTTCAGCATGGAAAACTCTAAAAGAGGACTATTACTTCTTAAGCATGGTATTAATCTTTCCAAGATGATATGTCCGACCATATCTGAGGAAGTTCAGTGCATGAGCAAGATTCCTTATACCTCAGTTATAGGGAGCCTTATGTATGCCATGCTGTGTACTCGACCTAATATTACCCTTACTGTGAGTATCACAAGTAGGTATCAGTTGAATCCAGGCGAGAAGCACTGGATAGCTGTGAAGAACATCTTTAAAGTCTTGAGAAGGACTAAGGATTTGTTCTTAATCTTTGAGGGAGGTTCTGAGTTGTGAGTCGAGGGGTATACTGATTCATACTTTATGTTAGATCCTGATGATAGAAAATTTATGTCAGGATATGTGTTCATTTACAATGGTGGCATAGTCAGCTGAAAGAGTTCCAAGCAATCCATCATAGCGGATTCGACTACAAAGGCTGAATATGTCGCTGCTTTGGATGCTGCAAAGGAAAGCTTCTAGTTTAAAAAATTTATCACGAAACTTGTGGTCATGACATCGAATGCCATACCACTTTACTGTGACAACAATGGAGCCATAGCACTTGCTAAAGAGCCGAAGTCTCATCAGAAATCAAAGTACATCGAGCGACGGTATCATATCATACGTGACTACCTCGAAAAGAAACATATCGAGATACGAAGAGTGGACTCCACGGACAACATGGCAGACCTGCTGATAAAGTAATTGAGCCAGCTAAAAATAGAAGTCCATCTTGAGAAGATGGGACTTAGATTAGTGGCTAATTAGCTTTAGTCTAAGTGAGAGATTGTTAGACGTATGTCCTAGAAGCCAATATGATTGATACATTGTAATATAGCTAGAACATAATTTTGTACTTAATATATTGATTTGATCAATAAAAGGGTAAGTTTATTTTTCATTCAAGTGTGATGTATCCTTGAATCATCCATGAAATTAACTTTTCGATACATATTCTCAAAGTATTAAGAATTAGAAACATGTATTTAATTCTTAAATACTTTCGATTATAGTATAATCATAAAAATAGTGATCGATCCGGATAGACTGATACACAAATCGCTTCTTTCGAGGTAAATGAGTCTCTGATCTATAATATAGAGATACTGAGCGACGAGTATGGGTAGTTGTTAGAGAATAACTAGTACTGAGTGTGACCATATGAGAGATCACTTAGATTTCTACTCGATCGTCAGTGATTATCTTGATACTGTAGTTATGTGAATGATCCTTTAACTTAAGATGGTATGACTGCTCATAGTGAGACTGCTGAAGTTTGACTGACACATAAATGTGATCTCATGAGTCCTTGTAGTGGATGTTGGTGATAGTTGGTCCACTATAGGAGTAGGATGCGCATCAAGATAGAATCTATCGATCTTGATAGAAAAGAGTAGTCCAATGAGATTTGGAGGCTAAGTCTGAGAGTCTATGGCCACAGCAGTATGATTGATGGAAAAGAGTTTTCATTAGGATCACAATTGGACTTGAGCTAATTAAATTTATCATATGATTGATGATGAGGTTTGACGATTTATCCATGATCTATTATCTAGTCGAGACTCACGATGGAAGGACTAAATCACACATTAACTACACTTTGAGGTTCATTTTTTATTCTACTAAGTTGATACTACATACTGCTAGATGTCACGATAGATTATGAGAGCTCACTAGGGTTGCTCAGGAACGGCAACCCTTGATGAGTTAGAGTGAAATTATTCCGATCCATTGAAAAGAGTTTCAATGATACTATGATAGAGATCATTGTATATCTCACTACCAGATAGAATTGAATCTATGGGGTCATGCAATAAAAGAATTAGATCTAGAATAAATAATTAGACTTATGAAGTCTCAATTAGATTTAGAGAAATCCTATTGGGTTCAGGGTAACCTTGCTAGCACATGGTTGAACCCAATTTTTTCTTTATGTTTGAATTTTTTATTTGATAAGAATAATTCAAAACTAAATTATCTACTAATAATCTAAATAAATTAGATTCATTGGGCTCTAATTGTTGGATGCCTAAGGTTTTGTGGATCAAAAGAATTAAGGGTGTAAGTCCTTAATTAATTTTCTTGATAGTTTTGAATGGGTGTCACTTGATTTGATCAAGTTAGGCATCTCTACCTATTAGAGGGCGTGTGGATCCTTTATGGGGCATCCCTTGATTGCAAAAGAGGGTGTGATTTTGTGGATGCAAGGGCTCCAATTGTTGACACCTAATAGGTTTTCCAAAGGAACTCAAATAACTTAAGTTATAAGAAAACCTAATGCAAGTAGGACTTGTATTAAGTGCTTGTTTGGTTTTGAATAGGATTCAAACCTTATGTCTATTTAAAAAAACCTCCCCTAAGGTCCCAAGATACTTTAACTAGCAGCCCATACCCCCTCTTGGAGAACCGCACACCCTCTCTTCCTCTTTTCCTCTCTTCTTCCTTAGACGTCCAAACGCCCCACCCCTTGGGCATCCTTCTTCTTCATGCCCAAAAGGGCTTTGGGTGTCCCATTTGTTTGCTGCTTTGTAGTCCCTAGTTGCTCCATAATCTAGGGAAGAAAATCAAGAGAAGAAAAGAAGAAGAAGATCAAGAAAAGAATTAAAGAGTTGATCGCGATCCAAACTTCATTCAAATTCACAGGCTGATTTTTTTTGAAGAAAAAAAATCAATTTTAAGAAGGCTATTCCAGGCTGATCCTGAGTGAATACATATAGAGGCTGGATACTTGCATGGGTAAGAGAAAGCCTCTTCTCTTTCAAATTCAGATTTGAAGAAAAAAATTGCGAAACAGGTATGTGATTCAATTACATATTAAATTTCAATATATGTTCAATTTCAGCATATGAAGTAGATTCTTGTGGTTTATATTTTATACATACATAATATAGATTAAAAAGAGTTTTAATCTTCTATTCTGCTATCATGTTTAGAAAAAAAAATTTAAAACATACATGCATGCCCCGACATAGAAATTCCAACAGTATCCAATACCCAAGAATCTAAAATTGAAGTACTTAATGATAAGTTTGTTTGTATCATTTACAAATCTTTAGTAATATTTGCTTCCTTATATTTCACAGTTACAATGTATTCCTTCTAATTTCTCTTCCAGTGCCCGTCCTTATCATAGTGATAGCAAGTACCTTTGGTGGAAATCTTCTTCGCCTTCTTCTTGGAGATGCTAGCCTTAGGGTTCAACTTTTTCATGGAACCCTTCTTGCCTTTCTTCTTATTGATTTTATCTATAAGAAGAACTAGAGTTTTTTTACCTTTGAAATGGCTCTTTGCTATTTTGAGCATATTCAGTAATTCAGGCAGGTTAATATTCAGTTTGTTCATTTGATAATTAATAATAAACTAAGAGAAAGAATCGAGGAGTAACTGCAGGATCAAATCCTGACTAAGCTCATCATTCATAGCGAAACTCTGTTATCCCAGACGAGTGATCAAATCAATTATCTTAAGGATATAAGTTTGCACAGACGTGCCTTCAGTCATTCAGATACAGAACAACTACTTAGATATCTCATATCTAGTAGTTCGGCTTTATTCTCCGTATAATTCCTTTAAATTAAAGAGTATAGAAGGAACATCCATATCCTCATACTGCCTTTGAAGCTCTTTATTCATTGAGGCAAGCATGATACATTTGACAATCACACTATTATCCTTTCACATCTTATATGTGGCCTTTTCCTTCTCAGATGCATCTTCTCCAATCGTATCGGGTGTAGGTGAATCCAGTATATGGTAAACTTTCTCTTGTGTGAGAACTATTCTCAGATTTCTCAATCAGTCTACATAATTTAATCCAATCAATTTATTTGCATCTAGTATGTCTCGAAGTGACAGTGAGGATGCCATTTATGCAGTTAATCTACAATAACAAGAACACAATATAAGCGAATAACTCATGATTACATGCACAACTAGATTAAGACTTTTACTTAATTGTGTCTCCCACTATTTTAATAAATTTCATAATCCTCAAATATGAAAAATGAGAAACATCATCATGTTTCTAAGTAGGGTTGAGATGTCTATTCCTCATAAATATTTTGTGGATAGCACAACAAACATTCATGAGTTCAAGAATAGATAACTCTTTACCAATTATACTTCATACAATTCTCAATATTTTTCTCTTGCCTCTAGATTACTCATAGTCTTATGGATGGAATAATAAATCATAGTATTCTAGTTAAGTTAGCCTTTCATTCTCATATGGTCATACTTAAAACAATGCTGCCCTTGTAGATAGCACAAAAAGGTAATACTATTCAAATATGCCATAAGCATCAGTATGCACTTAGTCAACGTCATATTAATTTCTATACTAAGCCTTGTGGATAACACAATAAGCTTACTAAGATCTTGATATACTCTATTGACTAAGCATGAAGGAAGATCTTTATAATGTCTACATCACTAATCAATCTAAGTCCAAAACTTAATAAGACCAAATGGGCCAGGTAAGTAGGTGGGAGGCTCCCCGTAGCTATTCTATGACATCAACAAAGTTGGCCAGACCAATATACGGATCTAATTAGAAAATCATCTCTAATACTTGCCTAGTGTTGCTCCTAGATTGATTTTGATGATTACAAAGCAGATTGAAGGGATACAAATAATTTTAAAATGAAAAAGTCCTTATGCTCTTCAAGAGTAAAATCGTAATTTCACTAAAATCCTGATTTGATAGTATTATTTGATAGAACAAATGATTTGTAAACTATTGGTGAAAATTTTATTGTATTTGGACTTATATTTTTGAAGTTATGAAGGTTTGAAGTGCATGAGTCGACTCATGAGTCAACTCATGGCACTGTGAGCTGATTGGCACGCAAAAAATTCTCATGGCACGCTGGATTTTTGACTTGGCACGACCTGTGAGTCGACTCATGAGTCGACCCACAAGGCATGAGTCGACTCATGAGTCGACCCCTGCTCATTTGAGCCAAGAATTTCCAGAAACGCATTCTCTGATTTTTGCAACAGAAGTCGACTCATGAGTCGACCCCTGAAGCATGAGTCGACTCATGAGTCGACCCCTACGACGGGAAATATCAGCAACGGCTATTTTTTTGCCCGTTTTAATTACCTTTTATGCTTCCTAAAATTGCTCTAACGGCTCTTTATCTGCCTAAATTATTTTCTCTTGCTTCTAATGCAATAAAATACTTCAAATGGTGAAAGAAATTGCAGATTAAATAGCAGATCAAATTGGAGAGAAAATAAGAAGATCAATCGGCAGATCAAAAGAGAGATAAAATTCAAAGAGAGGATCCACGAGATAATTTGAGAGAAAAAGAAAAGAGGATCCAAAATCCACACGAGAGATTGTGAAAGAGATTCAAAAGCTTTCAAAGAGAGGATCTTTCAAGCCTATTGTTCAACCTTGATCTAGAGATCTTCCAAAGCTTTCAAAAGATCTTCAATCAACAAACAACCTCTTCTCAAGCATTCGTTCAAGCGTTCATCCACTTTGAGAAAATCTGAAAAGGGGTTCTTCATTTGAGTAAAAGTTTTTATTGTTATATTCGCTCATTTAAAGGAGCTGTTATTGTATTAATCTGTGCTCAAAATTTTCTAACTCTTTGTGAGTTTTAGTTCTTGTTTTTTGGAAGATTTCCAAAACAAGGAAAGGTTGATCCGAACCTGAAATCGGAGTATTTTGGGTTTACTTGTACCCGAGAAACAAGTGATCTAGCTTGGGATAGCTAGTGTCGGAGTTTCCGACGTTTTGTATTCGGGTTGAATACAAAGTATAGTGGATTGAAATTTCCAAGTAGGAGCTTGGGGAGTGGATGTAGGTGCAAGGTTAGCACCGAACCACTATAAATCCTTGTGTTTGTGGTGTGCTTTATCGCTTCACTTTATTTCTTTATTATATTCTTGCATTCCTGCTTTAGGTAATTAATATTGAATTAAAGTCTTTGTTTTGTTCTTCATAAGTAATCAGTTGGGCTTAAAATTTTTAGAAACCCAATTCACCCCTCCTCTTGGGTTGCATAGCTGGGCAACAAGTGGTATCAGAGCCGGTGCTCTAGCCCTTCTTTGATCTAACAATCAAAGAGCCAAAGATCTATGGCAACCCATGTCGGTATTTCTCTAGCCGAGGGGCAATCAACAAACCGACCTCCACTTTTCAATGGGTCTAATTACACCTATTGGAAAGCTCGGATGAAGATTTTCATACAAGCACTCGACTATGATATGTGGAGTATCATAGTGAATGGTCCTCATACACCCACCAAGATTATAGATGGTGAGGAGTCAACCAAACCCGAGAAAGAATGGGATGAGGTTGACAAAAAATTGGCACAATTAAATGCCAAAGCCATGAATGTTCTTTATTGTGCACTAGATGCTAGTGAATTCAATCGCATTTCTACTTGTGCATCTGCTAAAGAAATATGGGATAGGTTAGAAGTCACCCATGAGGGAACAAATCAAGTAAAAGGGTCTAAAATAAACATGCTTGTACATAAATATGAATTGTTCAAAATAGAGCATGATGAGTCCATAACTGCCATGTTTACTCGTTTTACTGATATAATCAATGGTTTGAAGAGTCTTGGCAAATCTTATACTAACAGTGAACTTGTAAGGAAGATTCTCAGGTCACTGCCAAGAACTTGGGAAGCCAAGGTGACTGCCATCTAAGAAGCAAAGGACTTGAACACTCTACCTCTAGAAGAGCTTCTTGGATCCTTGATGACTCATGAACTGAGCATGAAGCAATATCAAGAGGATGAAGTCAAAAAGAAAAGAACCATTGCCCTCAAATCCACAACTTCGTCTGATTATGAAACGGATGAATCTGAAGATGAAGAACAGGATGAAGAGATGGCACTCATCACCCAAAAATTTAAGAAGTTTCTAAGAAAAAGAAAACAGGGGATGAGAAAGAAATTCACAAAAGGGGAACAAAGCAAAGAAAAAGAGAAAGATCAACCCCTTACATGCTACGAGTGTAAGAAGCTGGGACATTTCAGATCCGAATATCCACAACTGAAAAAAGGTCCCAAAAAGTTCAAAAAGAAGGCAATGATGGCGACTTGGAGTGCGAGTGATGACTCAAGCTCCGACGAGAAAACCTCAACAGAACAAGCCAATCTGTGTCTGATGGCACATGAAAATGAGGTAACTTCTGAATCCACTAGTGAATTCACATTTGAAGAATTGCATGAAGCTCTCTATGACTCAATTGATGAATTAAAGAAACTAGGGAAGAAAAACAAAGAACTGAAATTGGAAAATCAATCCTTAGTGAAACAAGCTGAAATTCTTTCAATTGAAAAACTCACCTTGAGTCAAGAAAATCAAAACTTAAAGGATGAAATTAACAAGCTGAAATCTATAATAGATAAGTTCACATTAAGTTCAAACAAACTAAATATGATCCTTGAAAATCAGAAAGCTATATATGATAAGGCTGGACTTGGCTATAAACCTCTGAAGAAACAAAAGTTTCTGAAGGATATTTATGTAAATTATTCAGGTAACAAGTCTACAAATATTACTTGTTTCAAATGTGGTAGAATAGGACATAAATCATACACATGCCTTAAATCTACCAATACAATTATAAAGAAAATATGGGTTCCAAAAGGAACCATTCTGACTAACCCAAAAGGACCCAAGAAAGCTTGGGTACCTAAGACAGAGACTTGACCTTTGCTTGCAGGTGTGTCTAGCATCCCAAGAAGGAAACAGGAAATGGTATCTTGACAGTGGATGCTCGAGACACATGACTGGTGATGAATCACAATTCATCACGCTTGATGCTAAGGATGGAGGGATGGTCACCTTTGGAGATAATGGCAAAGGAAAGATCATCGGGATATGTAACATTGGTATCACTCCCTCCAAATACATTAAGAATGTTTTACTAGTTAAAGGTTTAAAGCATAACTTACTTAGCATTAGTCAATTCTGTGATAAAGGATATAAAGTAGTTTTTGAATCATCTGTTTGCATTGTGACTAGTCCTATTAACGATGGCATTAAATTTATAGGACATAGGCATGGCAATGTTTATATGATAGATTTGAATGACTTAGCCAAATTAGACATGCAATGCCTAGTATCCTTGAATGCTAAAATCAATGAGACTAGTTGGCTGTGGCATCGTAGACTTGCACATATCAGCATGCATTCTCTTTCAAAATTAATTAAGAAAGATTTAGTTCTCGATTTGCCAAAACTGAATTTTGAAAAGGATAGAATCTGTGATGCATGCCAATTAGGTAAACAAACTAGAGTATCATTTAAATCCAAAAATACTGTTTCAACTTCTAGACCATTAGAGCTCTTACATATGGACTTATTTGGACCAACAAGAACCACCAGTCTAGGAGGAAAAAGATATGGCTTTGTAATTATAGATGATTACTCTCGTTTTACTTGAGTTTTCTTTTTGGCTCACAAAAATGAAACTTTTCATATTTTCACTAAATTTCATCGAAAAGTCTCTAATGAAAAAAGATTTTCAATTCAAAATATTAGAAGTGATCATGGAACTGAATTTGAAAATCAAGATTTTGAAAATTTTTGTGATGAAAATAGAATTGGCCATAACTTTTCTGCTCCTAGGACACCCCAACAAAATGGGGTAGTTGAAAGGAAAAACAGAACCTTAAAAGAAATGGCCCGTACCATGCTTTGTGAAAGCAACCTTCCAAGATATTTTTGGGCGAAAGCTATTAACACAGCATGTTACATTTTAAATCGTGCTTTAACTAGACAATTTTTAAAGAAAACCCCCTATGAACTTTGGAAAGGAAGAAAACCAAATATTACATATTTTCATGTCTTTGGTTGCCGATGTTTTGTATTAAATAATGGAAAAGAAAAACTTGGTAAATTTGATGCAAAATCAGATGAAGCAATCTTTTTAGGTTACTCCTCCACTAGTAAAGCATTTAGAGTTTTCAACAAAAGAACTTTAGTAGTTGAGGAGTCCATACATGTTGTTTTTGATGAATCTAACGATCTTCCTTCAAGGAAGAATGAGGGTGTTGATGATGCAGAGCCACTAATAGAAGGTATGAAGGAGATCACTCTGAAAGACTCAGCAACTCCAGAAGACAAGGATCAAGAAGATAAACAAGATGAGAGAAGTGAAGAAATTCAAGAACAACCTCAAGGTACAAATGACCTACCCAAGGAATGGAGGTATGTTCACAACCACCCCAAGGAGTTAATTATCGGTGATCCTATGCATGGGGTAAAAACATGTTCTTCACTTAGAGATGTACTTAATCATTGTGCTTTTGTATCTCAACTTGAACCTAAAACTTTTGAAGAAGCTGAAAATGATCATAACTGGATTAATGCCATGCAAGAGGAACTTAATCAATTTGAAAGAAATAATGTTTGGACCTTAGTATCAAGACCTAAAGATTATTCAATAATTGGCACAAAATGGGTCTTTAGAAACAAATTAGATGAGCATGGAAATGTAATTAGAAATAAAGCAAGACTGGTTGCTAAGGGATATAATCAAGAAGAAGGAATTGATTTTGATGAAACCTTTGCACCTGTTGCTAGATTAGAAGCTATTAGACTTCTACTTGCATATGCTTGCTTTATGAATTTCAAGTTATTTCAAATGGATGTTAAAAGTGCATTTTTAAATGGATATATCTCTGAAGAAGTATATGTAGAACAACCCCCTGGATTTGAAAATTATGCTTTTCCTAATCATGTCTTTAGATTAAATAAAGCTTTATATGGATTAAAACAAGCACCTAAAGCATGGTATGAAAGGCTAAGCAAATTTCTACTATATAATGGTTTTTCAAGAGGCAATGTAGATACAACCCTATTTATTAAAAGAAATCAAAATGATATGCTAATTATACAAATTTATGTTGATGACATAATTTTTGGGTCTACTAATGAATCCCTTTGTCAAGACTTCGCTAAGCTTATGCAGGGGGAGTTTGAGATGAGCATGATGGGAGAACTCACCTTCTTCCTCGGACTCCAAATCAAACAATCAAAAGAGGGAATCTCCATCACCCAAAGCAAGTACACCAAGGAACTACTCAAAAGATTTGGAATGGAGAACTGCAAACCAATTGGCACACCAATGAGTCCCTCATGTAAGCTTGACAAGGATGATGAAGGTAAAAGCGTAGACTTAAAATACTATAGAGGTATGATTGGCTCATTATTATATTTAACTGCAAGTAGGCCTGATATAATGTTTAGTGTTTGCTTATGTGCTAGATATCAATCTAATCCTAAAGAATCTCATTTGAATGCTGTTAAAAGAATCCTTAGATACTTAAATGGTACTCAAACTCTAGGATTATGGTACTCTAAGGACTCACAAATTAATTTATTAGGATATTCAGATGCTGATTTTGCTGGATGTAAATTAGAAAGAAAAAGCACAAGTAGAACTTGCCAATTTCTTGGAGTTAACCTAATCTCATGGTTTAGCAAGAAACAAAATTCGGTGGCACTGTCTACGGCTGAGGCCGAATGCATTGCAGCCGGAAGTTATTGTGCTCAAATCTTGTGGATTAAGCAACAACTCGAAGACTTTGGAATCAAACTTAATGAAACACCAATAAGATGTGACAACACAAGTGCCATAAATCTATCTAAAAATCTAATTCAACATTCAAGATCCAAACATATTGAAATAAGACATCATTTCATAAGAGAACATGCTCAAAACAAAAATATAATTCTTGAATATGTTTGCACTGAGAATCAATTAGCTGATATCTTTACAAAGGCCCTTAGTGAGGATAGATTCTGTGAAATTAGGAGAAATCTAGGAATTCTAGATCCATTTGCCTAAAATTTCTCAATTTCCAAAGAATTGATTAGAGCTCAAGTTTCAACATCTATCCTGGTCCTAAAAGCTCAAATTTATCATTCTAAAAACTTATCATTGAGCAAAATTCCTTCACTCAAAATTTCAAATTTTTCTGGAATTTATTCATATTTTTTCTGATTTTCTGAACTTCATGAGTCGACCCCCATGAGTCGACTCAATGGCAAACTTGTAAATCCCACCAACTTTCAACGGGTTCATTGTTTTTATAAGGGTTACTGTTTGTGAGATGACTCATCTTCCCATCGTTCTTCTTCCAAAAGCCGTCTTCTCCAACTCTTCTTGCTCCAAATCCAAGGATTAATTTTGAAGCAATTCTCCCTCCTCCTCTCCACCAAAAATTGCCTCCTTCAAAAGGATTTTCTGTGCTTTCTCGCTTTGCTTGGCGCGGTTGGAACGTGCCCTAGCACTTTACCGAACTTCCAAAATCCACTTCTTTTCTCCACCAAAATCCTTCGTCACTCTCTTGTGATCCCTCCTCCACTCAAGTCAAGTCTTCTTGTCTGCTACTTTAGTGGATATGGCTCCAAAGATGAAGCTTCCCCAAAGAAGGAAATCAATCCGTGAGCCTGAGGAAATTGTCCGAAAGAAAAGGCATGTTCAGTCTTCCAGTGTTCCCACTCCAGTTTCAGTACCTGCTCAAGGTCCCTCTCAATCCTCCATAAGCCCCAGTGTAAATCCTCTTTCTGATAGAAAAGTAGAAATCGGGAAAAACATAGATTTTCGGTTCTTTGAGAAAGAAGGCTTTACTTTTGCAAGTAAGATCAAAAATCAAGGATGGGAACTTTACTGCTCCCTTAAGGAAGTCACCTATGTTGATCTAGTCAGAGAGTTCTACCAGAACCTAAATTATGGAAATGGGTCAGTGACTTCAACTGTAAAGGGAATTGACATATGCTTGGATTCTAGGATATTGGGAGAAATACTTCAGTTGCCTAGTGAAGGATACTCATATATGGAACTCCCAATTAAAGAAGAAGGGATCAGAATTATCTTAGGAGAAGCTTTTTCAGGAAGTTTAAATAAATTGGAAGCAAAGCTATTGTCCATTGAGATGAGGGTCCTGCATCAGATTGTAACAAAACTCTTCTTTCCTAGGAGTGGTAGACATGACTTACTGTCTGGCAGAGATGTATGTGTCATGTTTCATGTCATCACTCAGACCCCCCTGAACCTCCCTGCACTTATGATAGAGGCCATGAGAGAAACTTTGAACAGATCCAAGGCACACTTGCCTTATGGTATGGCCCTTACTAGAGTATTTAGGAGGTTTGGAGTTAGCTGTGAGGGGGAGGCACCAACCAAACTCTCACATGTGGACACTTTCAACCAACACAGCCTGCACCGAATGGGAATTACAAAGACTGTTGGTGGTTGGATCAAGGGCTCTGAAGAAAGAGCTGAGAATAGAGCTGAAATAAGAGCTGAGGACAGAACTGAAGGCAGAGTAGAAGAAGAAGGTCCATCTTCTCCTGTACATGACTTCAGGGCAGCTTCACCAGATACCCAGTTCATTCCTGATACTGAGGCTGGCCCTTCAGAGTTTACTAGGATGCCCACACCAGTGTATCAGTCAGAGAGCAGAGCACCTCATTCAGAGTTCAGACTGGCTGACGATCAGATCGAGCATATTTCACAGCGTGTGGCTTCTTTGCTGTCTAGCCAGTGGAGTAGTACTTCTTTTGCACCTGGAGCCACCTCTTCTGATCAGACCATTACTCCCCACATCTCCACTGTGTTTCAAATGATATCAGATCAGTCCATCAGGATCCAGCAGCTTGAGGACACAGTCTGGAGACTTACTGGTAGAGTTCTTGACTTGCAGGGGCAAGTCCTTGCATTGGCCCATCCCCAGCCACAGGAGTCAACTATTGAGGTCACAGACCTCACTGCAGAGGCTGGCAGGCTCAGAGGAGCACTAGAAGGTGGATATGAATTACTGAGGAAAGAGATCCGAGGATCGAGTGAGCATGCTACTACTCAGTTCACTGCTCTACTTCAATCTGTTTCCAGAGCACTGACCGTACTTGATTCTATTAGACTCACCCTTTTTGTTCAGTCCCTAGCATCTCAGCGTTCTCAGCCACCCAGTTCATCTCGCTCTCCTGCTCGTGGCAGAGGCAGACGGGGTAGAGGACGCACTTCTGATCCATCATCTCCTCACCCTATCTTTGATGACTCCGATCATTGACTTATCTTGATCTTTACTAGATCCTAGGTGTTAGTATCTTGTTCTAGAATCTATACCTTGGGGCCATGTATTGACAATTAGCTGGTTGAATTTTATTTTTAAGAATTATGTATTGAAATAATTATGATATTAATGAAATCATCTTTTACCTATATTTCTACCTTTTGTAATGATATTGATCATATTTTGGTTATATATTTTCTCCTTGTTGAAATATTGTTGTTGTTTGCTGTTGATAATTGCTATATTAAGGAGGAGCAAACATCTGTGATATACTCTAAAAGGGGAGAAATTAAAGAATATTTCTGAAAAAGGAAAAGTTAACCATGTCTGATGATGTCAAAAAGGGGGAGAAAGTAAACAATTAAACAAAAAGCAAGCAACTCATTAAAAGCAAAACCCTAAATTATGAAAGAAAAAGGGGGAGAAATTAAACAAAATGTAAATTATGAAAGAAAAAGGGGGAGAAATTAAACAAAATGCAACTCATCAAAGGCAAAACCCCAAAAGCAAAATTACAAATTATGAGAAATTTGGCATCAAACAGAAATTAAACAAAAAGCAATTCAATTATTGAGAAATTAAACAAAAAGCAACCCATCAAAAGCAAAATTACAAATTATGAGAAATTAATTGAAGAATTTAAAGAACAATACCAAAAGTACAATGCTAAGTACAATGCAATTATGTAACTTTTAAATTACTTCTTTATATATGCTCTAATTTACCTTAAAAATTTAAATATGCTCTGATATATTTCAAAATTCAAACTTGCTCTGATATATCTTTTGAAATTTACCTTGATACATCTTAAGAAATTTAACTTGCTCTGATACATTATAAAATTTGCTCTGATACAGTGTGAAATTTTCTCTGATACATTACAAAATTTGCTCTGATACAGTGTGAAATTTTCTCTGATACATTACAAAATTTACTTTGATACTCCTTAAAATTTCTTTTAACTTGCTCTGATGCATTACAAAATTTGCTCTGATACAGTGTGAAATTTTCTCTGATACATTACAAAATTTGCTCTGATACAGTGTGAAATTTTCTCTGATACATTATAACATTTACTCTAATACATTGTAAAATCTTTTCGGATAACATTGTAAAAATTATTTTTTTTGCTCTGATATATTAAAAAATTTATTTTTCTCTCTTGCTCTGATATATCTTAAACTCAAAATGATCTAATACTCTTTTCAAATATTTATGAAAATGAACAAATTATTTTTGCATATGACCATTTATATCACATGCCAAAAGAATCATATTTTTCAAGCATATACACCTATAGTGCATTTTTTTGAAATTAATGCATTCACATAAATGCTTTTGTTCAAGTATTTTGTCATCATCAAAAAGGGGGAGATTGTTGCTCCTAGATTGATTTTGATGATTACAAAGCAGATTGAAGGGATACAAATAATTTTAAAATGAAAAAGTCCTTATGCTCTTTAAGGGTAAAATCATAATTTTACTAAAATCCTGATTTGATAGTATCATTTGATAGAACAAATGATTTGTAAACTATTGGTGAAAATTTCATTGTATTTGGACTTATATTTTTGAAGTTATGAAGGTTTGAAGTGCATGAGTCGACTCATGAGTCAACTCATGGCACTGTGAGCTGATTGGCACGCAAAAAATTCCCATGGCACGCTGGATTTTTGACTTGGCACGACCTATGAGTCGACTCATGAGTCGACCCACAAGGCATGAGTCGACTCATGAGTCGACCCCTGCTAATTTGAGCCAAGAATTTCCAGAAACGCATTCTCTGGTTTTTGCAACAGAAGTCGACTCATGAGTCGACCCCTGAAGCATGAGTCGACTCATGAGTCGACCCCTGCGATGGGAAATGTCAGCAACGGCTATTTTTTTGCCCGTTTTAATTGCCTTTTATGCTTCCTAAAATTGCTCTAACGGCTCTTTATCTGCCTAAATTATTTTCTCTTGCTTCTAATGCAATAAAATGCTTCAAATGGTGAAAGAAATTGCAGATTAAATAGCAGATCAAATTGGAGAGAAAATAAGAAGATCAATCGGCAGATCAAAAGAGAGATAAAATTCAAAGAGAGGATCCACGAGATAATTTGAGAGAAAAAAAAAAGAGGATCCAAAATCCACACGAGAGATTGTGAAAGAGATTCAAAAGCTTTCAAAGAGAGGATCTTTCAAGCCTATTGTTCAATCTTGATCTAGAGATCTTCCAAAGCTTTCAAGAGATCTTCAATCAACAAACAACCTCTTCTCAAGCATTCGTTCAAGCGTTCATCCACTTTGAAAAAATCCGAAAAGGGGTTCTTCATTTGAGTAAAAGTTTTTATTGTTATATTCGCTCATTTAAAGGAGCTGTTATTGTATTAATCTGTGCTCAAAATTTTCTAACTCTTTGTGAGTTTTAGTTCTTATTTTTTGGAGGATTTCCAAAACAAGGAAAGGTTGATCCGAACCTGAAATTGGAGTATTTTGGGTTTATTTGTACCCGGAAAACAAGTGATCTAGCTTGGGATAGCTAGTGTCGGAGTTTTCGATGTTTTGTATTCGGGTTGAATACAAAGTATAGTGGATTGAAATTCCCAAGTAGGAGCTTGGGGAGTGGATGTAGGTGCAAGGTTAGCACCGAACCACTATAAATCCTTGTGTTTGTGGTGTGCTTTATCGCTTCACTTTATTTCTTTATTATATTCTTGCATTCCTGCTTTAGGTAATTAATATTGAATTAAAGTCTTTATTTTGTTCTTCATAAGTAATCAGTTGGGCTTAAAATTTTTAGAAACCCAATTCACCCCCCCCCCCTCTTGGGTTGCATAGCTGGGCAACACCTAGACATCAATCGATCAAATAAATTTGACATTTAATTTGTAAGTGAATTCCGACACTACTACTTAATTTGATTTTTATAGAGAGTCTTGGACTGGTCTCAGCACATCCTAACTACAACATAATATGTAATATACAAATCATACTATACAACATGCTTCTTCAAGTTACAATATCATTCACATTTATCATGCCAAAAATTATTACAATAATCATAAAAGGAGTGTACTATTGACTTACCATATAACAAGTTCAGTCAATATAAAACAAATCCTAATCGAATTAGGCATATAATACACCCTTAATCAAAATGATTTAAGCACCAAACAATCATGAATAATTAAATTTCATATTATTATAAATTTAAAATTTAATAACTAAAATTTAAATTCATGATTCAAAAAAGTCAAAAATATTTTTTGATTTTTAAGACCGATGCTAAAAATCGATGCAATATTTTGGTAAAATATGAATTAGACAAATCTATATTATAACTTTTATACTTGTTTGATTGAATCTAATAAGGGTGGCTCTAATTCCACTGTTAGGTTCCAGTCACACAGTGGATTATAAATTTTTAAAAATTTTTGACATACAAATCAAAAGCTTTAATAATTAAAACTGTCAAACCGAAACTCAAACTTTAGAATCACCTTGTAGATGTCGAATAAAATAAAATCTAAGCATGCAAAGAGTTAGAAATTTATACTTTCTCAAATAAGTAGTAGGATAAGAAGGTGATCTCCATAAGACTCTAAAGTAAAAATCTTCCAACGGTGATCCACACAGAAGATGGTCAAAGTTCTTCCCAACCGGTGCACCACCACAGCTTTTTCTTCACAAGGATACTGTCAGCTTCGTACTTGACGAATGATCACACTAACGCACTATTACCTTCAATTTCTCTACTAAGATTATGCCAAGAGAATTCTCTCCAGAAGTCTCACAATCTAGGATTTGATTTTGTACTCCAACATATAGAAAAATCAAATCCTAGGATAAGCATACCTCACTTGTTATTTTTTCTCACCTCCCTTCTTTCTATTTTTTCTACTCTATTTTTTCTTGTATTTTCCTCAAATTTTTTTTTCAAATTGTTTTCTCTCTTATCACATGCCAATGTCTCTAATTTTTCATCAAAATCCAACCCTTATCCCATAAGAGGCACCCCATTTAAATAGGTGATGAAGAGAGTCAAGGAGACCCAAGAGGCGCCAACACTTGGCACTCCACTTCTCTCACATAGAGAATTAATTTCTCCAATGAATTAAGTGGCACAGAAGAGGCTTCACATAGAAGGACTCTTCCTCTTCTATGCCCCATAATTTTCATAATAAATTCTAGCATGTGACAATTAAGGAATCGATAGAAAACTAAGAGGTAGTTAAGAGTCTTAAGGAAGAAAGACTCTTCCTCTTCTTAACGTAAAAAAGGGGGTGGTGGCATTAAATTTTTGGAATGAAACTAGAGTGGCATGGAGGTGTCCTTCCATACTTGAAACTCTTTCAAGTTGGATAGGAGTCCAATTAAAATAGATCTAATCTAATCAAGTTAAAAGCAACAGGTTCAGTTTAGCTTAAACACTTGAACTTAACCTAATTAGGAACTTGGGCTAACACAATGTGCTAGCAAGTCAAATTAACCCCTAAAATTTATATTAAATCTTAATTAAATTAGATTAAGATCAAATTCCAAAGTGTATGACTCATTGAATTCCAAATCTAGCCATCAGTAGAACAAACTCTTGACCTAATCTTAATCCGGTCAGATTAGGTTAGCTCAAAAGTCCCAATTAACTAGGACTATTTCTAATTAATTTTTGAATTAATTTTTTTTAATTTCAATGAGTCCATAAGTCAAGATTGACATCTAGCAATATGTCATGACTATTCAAAAGAGATAAAATTTGATAAAAATTATTAAAACATCCTTCAGTGATAAGTTACCATGCAATTCAATCCTTCAGTCAAACAATATCTCAGATGAGCAGTGGGCATAAAATCATGTCAAACCTAATTTCTTATCTAAATATATCTCGATCAGAAGATGATGATTCAATTGATGATACATTAAAAATCTCTTTCTAATTATCATCTTGCTTTGGTCAAAGACATCCAGAATCATCAATCTATGAGATCACATAGGATATTCGCTCTCCTTATTAGGAGTGACTGATCTCTTATTGAACACTCACAATCTTCATGCATACTTCACCATATCCAGAACACTCCATACAATGATCAAAGAACTAAGTTAGGAAGTGAATCAAAATATGAATTTATGTGCACAAGGTACCATGATAATCTCAAGTCAAAGGATCACTTGCACAACTCCCACTAGAGAACAATCAGTTGATATATAAATAAGACTCCATCAGATGTCCTCTCATAGGTCTATTTAGTAAACTCATTCTCTAATAAGTATCTACATTCTTGTATTAGTGTCGTCACATAAGTGGTTATGAGATCAACCACCCTCATCACTGAGCATACATAGAATGTGCTAGTCTTATCGGTATCATCAATCTCCAACTCAATGAATCAATGATTAAAAATATTTTAGATTAGGACTATCAAAGATTTAGGTCTCACTGACGTGATCTCATCACGACTCTAAAATCATTGTCCAGACCTATGGGGTTCATTATAATTTTAAAAATAATAATAAGATGTAGCATATAATGAATCGAAAAGTCTATTTTATTAAATAACAATGTCAATTACATAAGTTTGAAAGACAAATAATAGAAAAATATCCCATCGCATCCTATATGTGATTGGCTTGTAGGGTATTATTCTTTCAGATCACCACTGCTGAAATCTGAGGGGTTGTATGTTGCTCTTATCCACACATGCATCCAGCCTCTATATGTATCCACACGAAGCATGATCAAATCGATCTCTTAAGAGTACTAGCTCATACAGAGATATTTTTATTGGTTGATCAAAGAAGAAGAGATTTTGATCAGAGAAGAAGGGAGAAACGCTTTTCTCTCTATGCTTTTCTTCTCACCCAAAAACCCTAGAACCCTTTCTTACACTAAGAAGAAGGCTGCCCTAAGAGGAGACACTTCTCCTTAAATTTCTCATGCCCAAAACTAGATGTCCCACCCACTTCTTATTTCCTCATGCCACCAAAAATTTTTGATGGTGAATCACCCCTTTTTTGTTGCACAAAATAGAGTTAATTTAAAGGTTGGCATGGAGAGTTAGTTTAAGGTTAGGTTTGAGTTTGAATTCAAATCTAATTTGAATTCAAACTCTTCCCAACTAATCTTACACCATAACCTCACTTACACATCCTACCAATCTGCTTTTTCATGATGAAAACTCCTTCCTAATTGTCGCATAAAAGAAAAGGATCACAAGGTTGGGGCAGCAAGGTGTTTGGATAGGATGAAACCCTTCCAAGATAAGAATCATTCCTTATCTGGTTCAAATCAAATTTGAACCTAGATTTTAATTCCATCTATGGGGCATTGAGAAAGGGGAGTGTGGCTGCTTTTTGCATGAAGAAAAGTCACACAAAAAATAATGAGCATGTGTGAGAAGGGTTGGCAGTTTCTCATGAGGCGGCCAAAGATTTAGAGAGAGAGAATCCTAGTGTAATGGGACTCTCTTAAGTTGCTTAAATTGGATCCCAATTAAATCAAATTTGGTCAGACCTAAAGATAAGCTATCCTAATCCAATTGGGAACTCTATTTCAGTCAATTAAATCTTATTCAAATCAAAAATTAATTAAATTTAAGTCCTAATCAAATCAAGAATCAATCTCTCTTAGCGATTAGATCATCTAATAACCTAATTGGCTTAAACCTAACTGAATATAATTCAATTAGTCTTGACCCAATCATTAATACTCAATTAAATAGAGCTTATTAATAATTCAATTATTAATTAATCTTTCTATAATTTACTAATCCTTAGTAAATTATTTATTGCAACCCTTGCACAAGATTAATCATTAATGATGTTGATGATTATACCTATCAATGATTCATAATCATCGATCAACCATCAATCAAATCAAAATTTCTAATGTGTGTGATCCCATATGTTCGAACATAAGCCGGTAATACAAAAATAAATTTTTGTACTAATCAAAATGACCATCTAGCAATGATTCCGACGTCTGGATAGGTCGAATGATTGCAAAGCAACATTCAAGAATCTGGGATATGGTTACCGCATAATTCATCTCTTTGACCCTTATTGCCCAGCTATGCAACCCAAGAGGGGGGGTGAATTAGATTTTTGAAATTTTAAAGTTAATTTAGAACCATAAGGATTAAGTAATAATAAGCAAGTTATATGTAATAAGTAATTTAAACAAAGTATAGAAATAAGATGCAAGAATGCAAGAAAATAAAGAAATTTAGATAGAGAGCAAATAAGCACACCACAAATAATCAAGGTTTATAGTGGTTCGGTGCCAACCTTGCACCTATATCCACTCCCTAAGCTCCTACTTGAGAATTTAAATCCACTAAAATGTATTCAACAAGAATATAATGTTGGTACCTTCGACTCCAGCTATCCTAAGCTAGAACATTTATTTTCTGGATACAAACCAATCCAATATAATCTGATTCAAGGTTTGGATCAACCTATCCAAATTTTGAAATCTTTCCAAAACTAAAGTCAAGACAGAAATAGAGTATAAGAGTTAATGATAAAGAAATATAAGTTTAGCTTCTTTAATGAGCAAATAAAATTTTAAGTATACTTTACATAATGAGGAAGAAGTTTTTTTGATTTTTCTCAAGATTGTTAAAAACTTGAATGAGCTTTTGAGAGGTTAGTGAACTTGAAATGAAAGCTTCTTTTACTTGAAGAGGGCTTTTTGCTTAGGACTGAAATGAATGCCTAAATCTCTTCTCTTTTTTTCTCTTTTAAGTACCTTTTTATCTTCAATAGATGCTAGAGAAAAATTTGGACAGGATTAGAGCCATTAGAAAGCTTTAAATGAGTATTAAATATGATCAAAACGAGCTAAAAACTAGCCGTTATGGAGATTTTTTGTCATAGGGGGTCGACCCTAGGGTCGACCTCTGCACAGGGGTCGACCTTGTGGTGCAAAATAGAAAGTGACTGTTCTGTATCTTTGGCTTACACAGACAACAGAAGTCGACCCTGGAGTCGACCTCTAGCACAGGGGTCGACCCTAGGATCATCTCTTTTGGGTGTGCTAGTCAAAAATAGCATGCCGTTCAGTCTCTTTTGATAGAGATCGACTTAGGGGTTGACTCTTTTCTTTAAACTTGATTTTTTTTTCAAAATATATATTCAAAAAATATAAAATTACCTCCAATAGATCACAAATCTTCTGTTCTTGTTCTTGAGGCTTTCGAATCAGAAACTTGATAAAATTACGATTTTGCTCCTGAAATACAATAAATCTATTTTCAAGCCAAAATCATTAGTAATCTTCTCAAATATTTTGTAATCATCAAAATCAATTCATGGAGTAACAATCTCTTCCTTTTTGATGATGACAAAATACTTGAGCAAAAGCAAAATATAATATATATAAAGCATTGATTAAGAATTTCAAATTTATGAAGATGCATCACTTAAACATTATAACCAATTATTTAAATAAAATACATTATAAGTAGTTTGAAGATTAGTTTGAAAATTGCTTATAAGATTAGTTTTTTTGACACATTTTGCTTATTGTCCGATTTTATTTCTCTACTCTCCTTTTTTGACAACATCAATTAAGATCTTAAGGAGTTTTTAAAGAAAAATGAAAAAAAACTCTCCCTCACTATAGCAATCATAAAGGACATTTCAATTTGCTCATATAGAAGATATTGCCATTCATAATATTTTATGGCACATAAATGAGGTATTTTTCATATCACATAATTAAGATATTTCAATTGATGCCATTCATAATAATTAATCCAAATGACATTTATAGAAGTTAAAAGCATATATATATATATATATATATATATATATATATATATATATATATATATATATATATATATATATATATATATATATCCAAAATATGATTGAAGAGTTATCAGATACATAAGTGTCACAATACATAAGAGTCAAGTCAAAATACATAGGCCATACAAAAGTCATGGATAACAAAAAAATATAACTATTCATGAGTCAATCAGCCAACAAATACAAAGGCCATAAATTAGATTCTAGACATAAAAGACTAACTATGCTAGATCTAATAAATATCATGGTTAGAAGCATCAGAATTAGAAGAGTCAGAGATATGATGAGGAGTCTCAGGATCAAAGCCATGGGTACATCCTCGACTACGTCTGCCTCGACCACGGGTAGAAGTACCGACACGAGCAGAAGGGCGAGAAGGTCCTGAAGCCTGAGAAGATATGAACTGTGCTAAAAGAGTAAGTCTGATGGTATCCAATTGTTCCAAAGCTCTCGATATGGACTGCATCAGGGTACCAATTTGAGTAGAGACAGCCTCACTAGAGTCTCTGATCTCTCTCCCCAAAAAATCAAAGCCACTCTCCAAAATACCTCGAAGCCTAGCCGTCTCTACAGATAGGTTGGAGACCTCCGTGATGTCCTCTTGCAACTGGAGATGGGCTAAGACTAATACCTGCCTCTACAAATCAAAAATTCTACCCGTCAGTCTCAGAATACATCCTTCAAGCTCCTCAAGTCATGTGGACTGAGCTGTAAGCATCTGAAAGATAGTGGAGACATGAGGGATCATAGTCAGGTCTGGATCAACCTAAGATGTCATCCTCTGAGTAAAACCTGAGGTGACAAACTGCTGAGATAAAATAGAGGCAACTTACTGGGAGATCAACTTAATCTGATCGTCTGCAAGTCTGACCACTGAAGGATCTACTCTGCTCCCTGACTTTGGCACAGAAGCATCCCTCCTCACTGACTCTGAGGGACCAACCTTGTGATCAGACACGAACTAAATATCAGGAGATGCTATGTGATCACGAGAAGGTGAAGACGGTCCCTCTTCCTTTGCTCTCTCCTCTACACCTTTCGACCAACCGCCATCAGTCTTTGAAAAATCTATGCGGTACAGTGCGTGGTGGTTGATGGTGTCAGAATGTGATAATCTGGTGACTGTCTCCCCCTTAAAATAGACTTCAAACCTCCTAAAGACTAGGGTGAGTACCATACCATAAGGCAGGTGAGCCTTAGACCTATTTAGGGTCTCTCTTATGGCCTCAATCATCAGAGTAGGAAGGTTCAAGGGGGTCTTGATGATCACATGGTACATGATGCATATATCCCTACCAGATAAGAGGTCATGCCTGCCACTCCTAGGGATAAAAAGTTTGATCACCATGTGATGCAAAAGTCTCATCTCTACTGAAAGTATCCTTGCTTCTAATTTATTTAAATTTTTAGTAAATGCTCTCCCTAAAATAACACTTAGTCCCTCTTCTTTAATTGGGAGCTCCATATGAGTATAACCTTCACAAGGCAAGTGCAAGATTTATCCCAAATGCAATAGATCAAGAACAATATTAACACCTTTCACTGAAGACTTTACTGTTCCATTGTAGTAACTTAAATTTAAATAGAACTCTCTGACCAAATCAATATAAGTATTTTTCGTCAATAGACAGTAAAATTTTCATCCTTGACTTTTAATTTTTGATCTAATTGAGAACCTCTCTTTTTCAAAAAACTTAAAGTCTATGTTCTTTTCGGGTTCTACTTTTTGATTGGAGAGTGATACCTTACTTGGACTAAGTGGGGACTGTGAAGAAGCTAGAGCAGGACCTGAAATTGAGGTTGGAGTAGGAGAGGGCTCGACTGTCATTCTTTTTCTGTGCACTTTCTCCTCTAACCCATGAGCAGACTTTCTTCTCTACGGAGGCTTCATTTTGAGAGCCATTTCGGATAAGAGAGACTTACAAACAGCTTAGGAGACCTAATGAGAGGTAGAGTGAAAAAGGATTTTAAAGGAAAAATAAGAATTTTGGGAAGATAGATGGCCGATTTGGAGAAGAGGATTTTGGTTCCTAAAAGGATGATTTGAAGGGAGAAACCTGATGGGAAGAGAGATTTTAAGAGATTTTTTGCAGTTGAAAGAGTGGAGAGGGAGGGGATTTTTGTTCGGTGGGATAAGGAAGACGAAAGGCAAAGGGTCGGCTTGCTTAAACAATGGAGATTTCTCAATAAAACAGAGCATCTGATGGGTTTTAATAAAAATTATAAGTTTACCCTAGGGTCGACTCATGACTAAAAAAATTAAAAAAAATAATGAAAAAATTTCAAAAAAATTTGAAACTTGAGAGAAGGGTGTCTATTTAAGAGATTGATCATATGAAGGATAGTTTTGAGCTTTTAAAAAAAGAGAGATGAGAATTGAGCTAAAAAATTTGGTTCAATGAATTTTTGGCAAAAAGAACTTGGAATCAGAAAGATACTTAAGCTGATGGATCAAGAATTCCTAGTTCTTTTCTAATTTCACAAAATCTATCTTCACTTAAGGTCTTGGTAAAGATATCAACCAATTATTTTTTAGTACATACATAATCAAGAATTATATCATTATTTTGGATATGTTCTCTTATGAAATGATGTCTAATTTCAATATGTTTTGATCTAGAGTGCTGAATTAAATTTTTAGTTAGATTAATAGCACTAATGTTATCACATCTTATGGGAGTTTCATTGAGTTTGATACCAAAGTTCTCAAGTTGTTGCTTAATCCACAAGATTTGAGCACAGCAACTTTCGGCTATAATGTATTCAGTCTCGGCCATAGATAGTACCATCGAATTTTGTTTCTTGCTAAACTAAGAGATTAAGTTAACTCCTAAAAATTGGCAAGTTCCATTAGTACTTTTTCTATCTAATCTATATCCAGCAAAATCAGCATCTGAATATCCTATTAAGTCAATTGATAAGTCCTTAAAATACCATAATCCTGGAGTTTGTATACCTTTTAAATATTTAAGAATTTTTTTAACTACTTTTAAATGTGATTCTTTTGGATTTGATTGAAAGCGTGCACATAGACAAATACTAAATATAATATATAATCTACTAGCAGTTAAATACAATAAAGAACCAATCATACCTCTATAAAGTTTTGAGTCTATATTTTTATCTCCTTCATCCTTGTCAAGCTTACATGATGGGCTCATAGGGGTATCAATTACTTTGGAGCCCTCCATTTCAAATCTTTTGAGTAGTTCTCTTGTGTACTTACTTTGGATGATGGAGATCCCTTCCTTTGTTTATTTGATTTGGAGTCCAAGGAAGAATGTAAATTCTCCCATCATACTCATCTCGAACTCCCCCTGCATGAGTTTAGCAAAATCTTGACAAAGAGTTTCATTTGTAGACCCAAATATAATGTCATCAACGTATATTTATATAACTAAGATATCATCATGATTTTTTTTAATGAAAAGAATTGTATCTATATTTTCTCTTGAAAAATCATTATTAAGCAAGAATTTACTTAACCTTTCATACCAAGCCCTAGGTGCTTATTTTAAACCATATAATACTTTGTTTAATTTGAAAATATAATTAGAAAAAGCATGATTTTCAAAATCGGAGGGTTGTTCTATATATACTTCTTCAGTAATATAACCATTTAGAAAAGCACTTTTGACATCCATTTAGAATAACTTAAAATTCATAAAGCATGTATATGCAAATAAAAGCCTAATTGCTTCTAATCTAGCAACAAGTGTAAAGATCTCATCAAAATCAATTCTCTCTTCTTGATTATAACCCTTTGCAACCAATCTTGCTTTATTCCTAATTACATTTTCATATTCATCCAATTTATTCCTATATACCCATTTTGTGCTAATTACTGGATAATTTTTAGGTCTTGATACCAAAGTCCATACATTATTTCTTTCAAATTGATTAAGTTTCTCTTGTATTGTATTTATTCAATTATAATCTTTTTCAGCTTCATCTATGATTTTAGGTTCAAAATGAGAAACAAATATAAAATGATTGTATACATCTCTAAGTGAAGAACGAGTTCTTACTCCATGTGTAGGATCACTAATGATTAATTCTTTGGGGTGATTGTGATCATACCTCCATTCTTTGAGTAGATCATTTATCCTTGAAGTTGTTCTTGTTGTTCTTCACCTTCATCCTCTTGTTTGTTTTCATATTCTTTTTTATTTTGAATTGTTGAGTCTTTTAGTGTGAGCTCCTTCATCCCTTCTATAAAAGGATCTGCATCATCAATACCTTCACTCTTTCTTGAAGGAAGATCATTAGTCTCATCAAAAATAACATATATTGACTCCTCTACTACTAAAGTTCTTTTGTTGAAAACTCTAAAAGCTTTGCTAAAAGAGGAGTAACAAAGAAAAATAGCTTCATCGAATTTTGCATCAAATTTTTCTAATCTCTCTTTACCATTATTCAAAATAAAATATCGACAACCAAAAATATGAAAAAATATAATATTTGATTTTCTTCTTTTCCAAAACTCATAGGGTGTTTTCTTTAGAATTGATCTAATTAATGCATAGTTTAAAATGTAATATGTCGTGTTAATTACTTCTGTCCAAAAGTATCTTGGGAGGTTGTTTTCACATAGCATGGTACAGACCATTTCTTCAAAAGTTCTATTTTTTTTCTACTATCCCATTTTGTTGGAGTGTCCTAGGTGCTGAAAAGTTATGGTCAATACCTTTTTCATCATAAAACTTTTCAAAATCTTAATTTTCAAATTCGATTCCATGATCACTTCGAATATTTTGAATTAAAAATTTTTTTTCATTTGTAACTTTTCGATAAAATTTTGAGAATACATGAAAGTTTCATCCTTATATGCCAAAAAGAAAATCCATGTAAAATAAAAAAAATCATCAATAATTACAAAGCCATATCACTTTTCACCTAAACTAGTAGTTCTAGTGGGTCCAAATAAATCCATGTGCAATAATTCTAATGACCTAAAAGTTGAAATAATATTTTTAGATTTGAATGAGACTTTTGTTTGTTTATCTAGTTGGCATACATCACAAATTCTATCTTTTTCAAAATTCAATTTAGATAAACCGGTAACCAATTCCTTTTTAATAAGTTTTGAAAGTGAATGCATGCTAATATGTGCAAGCCTACAGTGCCAAAGTCAACTAGTCTCATTAATTTTAACATTCAAGGCTACTAGGTATTGCATGTTTATCTTGAAAAGATCATTCAAATCTATCATATAAATATTGCCATGTCTATGCCCAACAAATTTAATGCCTTCATCATGGGACTAGTTACTATGCATAATGAAGATTCAAAAATAATTTTGTACCTTTTGTCACAGAATTGACTAATGCTTAATAGATTATGTTTCAAACCATCTACTAATAAAATATTTTCAATATACTTGGAGGGAGTGATACCAATATTACCTATACCGATGATCTTTTCTTTGCCATTGTCTCCAAAGGTGACCATTCCTCCATCTTTTGCATCAAGTGTGATGAATTGAGATTCATCACCGATCATGTGTCTTGAGCACCCACTATCAAGATATCATTTTTGGTTTGTTCTTTGGGATGCAAGACACACCTACATACAAAAATCAAGTTTTGACTATAGGTACCCAAGTTTTCTTGGATCTTTTTTGGTTAATCACAATGGTTCCTTTTGAAACCTATATTTTCTTCATATTAAAATTTTCAGATTTGTTAGAGAAACATGTATAGGATTTGTGTCCTACTTTACCACATTTAAAGCAAGTAATATTTAAAAACTTGTTGCTTGATGAGTTTACAAAGATATTTTTCAAAAATTTTTATTTTTTTAAAGGGTTGTAGCCAAGACAGGCTTTATCATAAATGGTCTTTTGATTATCAAGTATCATTTGAAGTTTATTTGAACTTTAAGTGAACTTTTCTATCATAGGTTTTAACTTAGCAATTTTATTTTTCAAGTTCAGATTTTCTTGTATCAAGATCAATTTTTCATTTGAAATAATTTTATTTTCTTTTAGTAAAGATTGATTCTTTGATTTTAATTCTTTATTCTTTACCCTTAACTTCTTTAGATCATCAACTAGATCATAAAATGCTTCTTGAAGTTCTTCAAAAGTAAAGTCATTAGGAGTTTCAGCGTTTACCTCATTTTCATGTGCCATAAGGCACAAGTTGGCTTGTTCATATGAATCTTCTTCTTCGAAGCTTGACTCATCACTATCACTCCATGTAGCCACCATAGCCTTCTTCTTATGCTTCTTGGGGTCCTTCTTAAGTTATAGACATTCGGACCTAAAGTGCTCTGGCTTCTTACATTCATAATAAATAAAGGGCTGCTTCTTATCCTTCTCCTTGCTATGCTCCCCTTTTGTAGGTGGCCTCTTCCTCATCCTTTATTTTTTTTTCTTCAAAAATCTTTTAAACTTTCTAGTGATGAGGGCTATTTCTTCATCTTGCTCTTCATTTTCTATTTCATCGGATTTCTCATCAAGTTGAGCAGTGGATTTGAGAGCGATTGTCTTCTTTTTCTTGATATCTTCTTCTTGATGTTGTTTCATGCTTAGCTCATATGTCATTAGCGATTCTAAAAGCTCCTCCAAGGGTAAAATATTCAGATCTTTAGTTTCTTGGATTGTTCGGTCACTTTAGCCTCCCAAGTATTTGGTAAAGACATAAGAATCTTTCTCACAAGATCGCTGTTAGAATAAGACTTATCAAGATTTTTTAGATCATTAATAATATCTGTAAAATAAGTAAATATTTTAGTTATTGATTCATCATACTCCATTTTAAAGAGTTCATATTTGTGCACAAGCATATTAGTTTTTGATTCCTTAACTTGATTAGTACCTTCATGTGTTACTTCTAATCTATCCTGTATTTTCTTAGCCGACATGCATATTGAAATGCGATTAAATTCATTAGCATCTAAAGCACAATATAAAATATTCATGGCTTTAGCATTGAGTTGGATCATTTTTTTGTCAACCTCATCCCATTCTCTTTCAGGTTTGGTTGATTCTACATCATCAATTATCTTAGTGGGTGTGTGTAGTCCATTAACTATGATACTTCATATATCATAGTCAAGTGCTTGAATAAAAATTTTCATCCGAACTTTTCAATAGGTGTAGTTTGATCTATTGAAAAGTGGAGGTCAGTTTGTGAACTGCCCCTTGGCTAGTGAAGCACCAACTTGAGTTGCCATAGATCTTTAGCTCTTTGATGGTTAAATCAAAGTAGGACTAGAGCACCGAACTCTGATACCACTTGTTACCTAGCTATGCAACCCAAGAAGGGGGTGAACTGAATTTTTAAAATTTTAAAGTTAATTTAGAACCACAAGGATTAAGTAATAATAAGCAAGTTATATATAGTAAGTGATTTAAGCAAAGTGTAGAAATGAGATGCAAGAATGCAAGAAAATAAAAAAATTTAGATAGAGAGCAAGTAAGTATACTACAAACAATCAACGTTTATAGTGGTTCAGTGCCAACCTTGCACCTACATCCACTCCCTAAGCTCCTACTTGAAAATTTAAATCCACTAAAACATATTCAACAAGAATACAATGTCGGTACCTCCGACTCTAGTTATCCTAAACTAGAATATTTATTTTTCGAGTACAAATCAATCTAATACAATCCGATTCAAGGTTTGGATCAATCTATCTAAGTTTTGGAACTCTTCCAAAACTAAAGATCAAGACAGAAACAGAGTATAAGAGTTAATGACAAAGAAATACAAGTTTAGCTCCTTTAATAAGCAAATAAAACTTTAAGTACACTTTACACAATAAGAAAGAAGCTTTTCTGATTTTTTTTTAAGGTTATTGAAGACTTAAATCAACTTTTGAGGGGTTGGTGAACTTGAAATGAAAGCTTCTTTTGCTTGAAGAGGGTTTTTTTGGTTAGGGCTAAAATGAATGCTTGAATCGCTTCTCTTTTTCCCTCCTTTAAGTCCTTTTTTATCTTCAATAAATGCTAGAGAGAAATCTGAACAGGATTAGAGCCATTGGAGAGCTTTAAATGAGTATTAAATATGATCAAAATGAGCTGAAAACTAGCCGTTATGGAGATTTTCTGTCATAGGGGGGTCGACCCCTGTGGTGCAGAACAGAAAGTGACTGTTCTGTATCTTTGGCTTGCACAGACAACAAAGATCGACCTCAGGGGTCGACCTCTATGGTGCAGAACAGAAAGTGACTGTTCTGTATCTTTGGCTTGCACAGACAACAAAGGTCGACCCTGAGGTCGACCCTTTTAGGTGTGCCAGCCAAAAATAATGTGCCGTTCAGCTCTTTTTGACAGGGATCGATCTAGGGGTCGATCTTTTTCTTTAAACTTAATTTTTTCTCAAAATATACATCCAAAAAATATAAAATTATCTCTAATAGATTACAAATCTTCTATTCTTGCTCTTGAGACTTTCGAATCAAAAACTTGGTAAAATTATGATTTTGTCTTTGAAATATAATAAATCCATTTTCAAGCCAAAATCATTAGTAATCTTCTCAAATATTTTGTAATCATCAAAATCAATTCATGGAGCAACAAATCTAATACTCAAGGTGACCTAGGATTTAATTGTCAATCCTGAAATGATCATCCATATTGTGTCTCAATCTTTTTCAAATCCTGTGACTTTTCACAAGGATCACCCTGATCAAGATTTTGCTTAATTGAAACATAGTGATGCATTAACTCCTATATTATGACGGGACCAATCCCATCTTAACTCACACACTGACTTCACAAAGACTTGACTATACCTAATAGCCTTTCGTTACTGTATTAGAAATACAGGTAATCCGGTATTAAAGTATAGTGAATTACTTGTAAATCATCATGGTTATTTCAGATTGGAGAGACACTTATGTCCACATCTTTCACGAGCTACTCTTGACAGCAGAGTGCTCCATAATTTGATCACTGTTCAGTGATGATATACTCCTACATCTCATTTGTATGTTATACCAGAGTATTCATACTCGATTACGAGGACAACCAACCCATATAGCATATAATAATCTACAGTTGATAAATGTTATCATCCTAATAATAGCGTATCGTTTGATCGTGAACAAGTTTAAGAACTACACGATAAATTCTTCTTTATCGATAGTAAGTAGTTCTAAGGACTTTATCATAATATAGGAGTTCATTAAAGAAGATGCACACCTTATGATAAAATTACAAAATAATATTTATTATTTTATAATTCGTATACAAATAACAAATAGCACAATTATCCAGATAATTGGTTTTAGAACATATTTTCCAACAGAATTCTCATCTCAATAGATAACTGATTAGCATACACATCATTGAATTCTTGAATATCTTCTTGATCAAGTATACAACTTAAGGTCATATCACGGTTTCCCAAACTATCGGATGTGGTCCCAGAGGTAGGCATAAGGAGAATACATCTCAATTCTTCACTAGAGAGGATAATATGAACTCCTTTCACCATGGATTCTATTATATTGATTTCAAAGCTAACATGTCCATGGAACTCACCGACTAGGGTAGGATAGATGGGTATATTAAGTGGATCTTGTTTCCTATGACAAATCCTTCTTTCTCCAAGAACTTGAACTCAATGTTTCAACCTGAGGAAACTATCCTATCTGAAAGAAGTACTTGTGAGAGGGCCGGCAATAGAGGAATAGGTTCATCTTTAATGCTTTATTGTGCTTGAGTTTTGGACCATGTGTGAGTAGCAATAGAGGGAGAGGTATCTTTCCTGGTGCTAGGGCTTCTTTGCTTGCCCCTTTTCTTCTTCAAGCATTGAGCGAGCTGTTTCATGGGAGTCATTCATAATAAGTTTCAATGATTAATTTGGGAGAAAATGATGAGAGTGAAGGAGATTTATGGGGTAGGGTTAGGTTGGAACGGGGTCTACTAGAAGGCAATGAGCAGGAGAAAAAAAAATGACCTTTTGGTTCCGTGGAAAAGGGATTTTAAAAAGAATATCATGCTCTAAGTCCCATTTCATTAAAATAACTATGCTGAAATATGATATTTGAGTCAACTTATAAAATAATGGAGTTGACTCTTGTAGGGGGGTTGACTCGTGAAATAAGCGAGTTGACTTGCATATAGAGGCGGACTCGAGATTTATTTGAGTTGACTATTGTGACAGAGAAATTTTTAGAAAGATTCAATAAGCAATTTTTCAAGAAATAAGTATGAGAAGTTGGTTCTTTAAGACCATGAGTCGACTCACCACATAGAATTAAATTTGAATCAAGAGAAATTTAATTGAAATAGGGTCAAATAATATAAGAAATAAACTAATTTGAAACATGGATCTTATTATATAAGGTTTTCTAATATTAACTCAACTAAAAGGATCACAAAGTCCAAATTCACTTTTAATCATACAAAATCTTTCTTCACATAATGATTTAGTAAAGATATCACTAAGTTACTTTTCAATTGAAACAAATTTAAGTAAAACATGATTATGATACATATGATTTCTAATAAAATGATACCTAATTTTAATATGCTTAGTTCTAGAGTGCTAAACTAGATTTTTAGTTCAGTTTATTGTACTTGTATTATCATATCTTATAGAAATTTTATTATATTTTTTTAAAATCTTTTAATTACTATTTAATTCATAAGATTTGAGCATAATAATCTTCAGTTACAATATATTGAGCTTCAGCTGTAGATAATACAACTGAATTTTACTTCTTACTAAATCAAGAGATCAAATTTATACCTAAAAATTAATAAGTTCTACTAGTACTCTTTTAATGTAACATGCATCCCATAAAATCAACATCTGAATCGCTAATTAGATTAATAGAAGACTGCTTAGAAAACCACAATCCAACATTTTAAGTTTTAGTTAGATATTTGAAAATTCTTTTAATAATAATTATATATGATTATTTAGGATTAAACTAATATCTAACACAAATGCAAATACTAAATATGATATCTAGCCTACTAGTAGTTAAATAAAACAAAGACCTATCATACTTCTCTAAAGTTGAGGATTAACATGTTTACTATTTTCATCTTGGTTAAATTTGCATGAAAAGCTTAAATGGGTGCCAATTCTTTTGGCATTCTCTGTCCTAAATTTTTTTAATATTTCTCTTATGTAATTACTTTGGTTAATGAAGATCCCCTCATCTATTTGCTTTATTTGAAGTGTGAGAAAGAAGATTAATTATGCATCATATTCATCTCAAATTCTTCTTATATTAACTTGATAAACTCTTGACACAAGATCTCATTATCAGCATCGAAAATGATATCATCAATATAGATTCAAATAATTAAAAGATCATTTTACTTTCTTTTAAAAATAAAGTAGTATCAATATTTTCTCTTTTAAAATTATTTTTAATTACAAACTTGCTTAGCCTTTCATACCATGTATGAGAAGCTTGCTTTAAACTATACAAAGTTTTGTTTAATTTGAAAATATGATTTAAAAATTTATAATCATCGAAACTAGGAGGCTATTCTACATAATTTTTTTTTATAATGTATTCATTTAAAAATATATTTTTAGCATCCATTTAAAAATATTTGAATTTTATGATACATGCAAAAGCTAATAATAATCTAATTGCTTCTAATCTAGCAACTGGAGTTAAAATTTTATTAAAATCAATTTCTTCTTCTTGATTATATTCTTGTGCAACTAATCTAGCTTTATTTCTAATAATATTACCTTTTTCATCCAATTTATTTTTAAAGACTCATTTTGATCCAATTACTAAGTGGTCTCAAGTCTTTTAACTAAGTCCTAAATATTATTTTTTGAAATTGATTTAATTCTTCTTGAATAGCATTAATTCAACATGCATCCTTTTCAGCTTCAATTATGTTCTTAGGTTTAATTTGTGAGACAAATGTAAAACAATTCAATGCTTTTCTAATAGATACTCTAGTTTTAATACCACTTGATGGATTATCAATAATTAATTCTCTAGAATGATTATGAGCATACCTCTATTCTTTAGGTAATTCATTTGTATCTTGTTAAGGATAGCTGCTTGCACTTGAGATTCATCATTCTTTTCTTCTGCTTCTTTTTCCTTGACCCTTTTCTTCCTATTCTTAAGAAGAGGTATTTTCAAGAGTCATTCTTTTTATTTTCTCACCAAGTGTTGGGAAATGTGTCTCAAAAAGCCAATCGTCAAGCTGTTGATGGTTGAGCAACCAAGTATTGTAATTGATTTGTTAATAAATAAAATATATTTGGCATTTTCATCATAAACTTTCATCTTCTAATGAACTCCGTTGTTATGATGAAGTCCTTAGGACTATTTAGATTCGATAAAGAGAGGATTTATCGATTAGTCCTTAAAACTGTTCATGACCAAATGATAGGCTGTTAATAAGGACGACAGCTTCTATCGAGCATAGGTCGCTGTAGGCCATATGGGTTGGTTGTCCTCTTAACCAAAGAGTGTGGAGACACTGGTATGGCATACAGGTGAGATGTAAGGGTACATCATCATTGAACGTGACCAACTCCAGAGCATTCTGCTGTCGAGAATGTCTCTGATGGGATATAGGTATAAGTGTCCCTTAGACTTGAGATCGCCTCAGTGACTTGCAAGCAACTCACTGTGCTTTGGTACTGGACTAACTGAATTTCTAATTCAGGGACGGAAGGCTTCTGGGCACAGTCAAGTACTTGCAAAGTCAGAGTGTGATCGAGATGGGATTGACCACTCCAAGAGTTGGAGAAGAATGAGTCGCTGTATTTCAATTTAGCAAAACCTTGGCCAGGGTAATCCATCAGATGGATTTGATATTTTGAAATACAATGTGGACAACCTGATCAGAGTTGACAGTTGAGCTCTGGGGTGTCCTATGATCATTTTGGTCAAGGGGATGAATTATATGAAAACTATATCCGCATGGGTTCTAAGGATGTTGTTCTACACATTCGACCTATCCGGTCGTCGGGTACCATTGCTAGATGGTCACTTCGATTGGTATAGAAATTTATTCCTATGCTACCGACTTAGGTTCGGACCTATGAGGTCACACACATTAGAGTTCATGATCCGATCGGATGGTTGATCAATGATTAAGAATCATTATAGGGTTAAATAATCAATACGATTGACATTTAACCCAGTGCAAGTGTTGCAGGAGGATCGATTAGCAATTTGATTGCTAATTGGCTTAATTTGATTAAGCCAATGGGCTGAGATTAAGTCTAATTAAATATGATTTAATTAGATTTGGTTTGGGCTTGATTGGATCAAGTCCAATTGGTTTATTGGATAAGCCAAGTGCAAGGAAAGACTATTCCTAGTTCAACTAGGACTTGGGTCAATCTAATTTCTAATTTGATTAGAAAATTAAATTAGATTTAAATCTAATTTAAATCTGATTAAATTAGGTTCTTAATTGGGTTAAGACCTATTTTAATTAGATTGATCTAATTTTGATTTGATTTGGTTTGGAAAACCAAATTAAAACAAGTTATGAGACAGAATCCTAGTAGGACTAGGATTCCACCTTGCGCCACATAAACCTTCTCCACGCCCTCTCTCTTATTCAACGCCAATCTCCACTTATTTTGTGCGACAAAAGCCCTCTCCCAGATCTCTCCCACGTTCACAAAAGGTCTCCTCTCTTCTTTCTTACATGGAAGGTGATTTGGATCAAATCTAAAAGGAATAAGTTTGGATTTCGAATTCTATGAGATAGAGTTTTAGAAATCCAAAACTCTTTCAATTTTGCACCGAATTTATCCAAATTTTTTTTGGAATTTTCATGGCTTTTAGGGTTTACATTGTACACCCTTTTTTGGTGATCCATGCACGAAAATATGTAGGAGGTGCTCAAGAGTTGGGCGTCCCTTTACTTGCCATGTTTGGATAAGCCTTGACTAGGTGTTTGACCTAGACAAGGACTCTATCATATCTTTCTATATAAGATGAGTTTCTTCATGAAATTTTAAGGGGAGATAGTTTTTTGAGAGCCCTTTCTTCCATCCAAAAATCAGAGAGAAATACCTTTGGGTCGTGGAGATATAAAAGATGCAAGTTTGGGTGTCTAGAGAGAAAAACGTGAAGAAGAAGAGGGTCTTCTTCTAGGGTTTTTATTTTCATATCTTTCCTCCTTCCATCTTGAGTTTCCTAAGAGCGTCTCAGATCTGAAACTCCTCCTTCTACTTTGCATCTTTGGAAGAGTCTAAATCAAGAAGAAGGAGGCACATGATCAACCATCAAAGAAGGATCAGCGCAGTACTAGCATACTGTGCTGATTTCCTGAAGCAGGACTTCTGATCGAGATTCGTGGGCTCGTGTGGACGACTCCTAGAGGCCGGACACGTGTGCGGCTTGCAACATCATCCTTAAGCCCGGATCAGCGAGGTTAGAGCGTCTAACTTGCAAGGTAATAGATCTGATCTATTATTTAATACATACATTAGATGTAGCTAGTATAGAAACATGTTGATATGATCAACATGTAGTTCATACTATATTTATATATATTTTAATTTTTAATTTAATGCTATGTAATAATCATGTAATAGGATCTTAGATCTAGGGATTTTCTAATCTTAGAAAATAAATTTTGATTTATTTTAGTCTTCCGCTGTATGATCTTGAAAAAGTTTCAAGATCTAACCCTGAAACCCTAGATCTGGTTCCTACACCAAGAGCATGTGCATCATCACCTAAACTACTTCTTTTGATAGAAAATTATTAGTCCCATAAAAAATGACATGAATTAATTCTTCTAGTACTAGTATTCTTTTATTAAACAATAATAACAACCAAAAACTTTAAAATATATAATCTTTGGTTTTCTTCCTTTCCAAAGCTCATAAAGAATTTTTTTTTTAAATAGATCTAACTAATGCATGATCGAGCACATAATATGTAGTGTTAATTACTTCCATCCAAAAAAATTTTAGAAAGTTGCTTTTACATATCATGGTTCACACCATCTCTTCTAAAGTCCTATTCTTTCTTTTTATTATCTCATTTTGTTAAGGTATTTTAGGCTAAAAAAATTTATTCAATACCCTTTTCAAAATAAAAGGAGTTGAAACTTTGATTTTCAAATTCAGTATCATGATTATTTCTAATTTTTAAAACACTCATTATAGCAATCAAGACCATTGTTATTTTCGATACTTGTAAGCATCACAAAATACACTCCTGATGCTTCCAAAAGCATCAAAATTGAGTCAATAAGTGAAGGATGGAAAATCATTTTTCTAGCATTTGAGTAAAGCGTCGGCAACTCTCCATGCTTTAGTGCATCGTTAACTATGCGAAACTATGAATGCTTTTTAAAAGCATCCATATGTTTTAATAACTTATCAATGTTTTAAGGCATTGGTAAGCTATTACATGCTGCCGATGCTTCTAAAAGCATCAGTATTTACTGATGCTCTAAAGCATCTGTAAAGATTTATAATATTAATATTTTGTTGTACCACTAAATTAGTTAATTGGTGATGCTTGAAAGCATCACCAATATTCTTTTGTAGAAAAAAATAACTGAAAATAATTTACTAATCTATACAAAATACATAAATCTATACAAAATTTCTAGAAAAAATCAAACACCAATGAAAAGTCATAATAAACACTCCTATATAACATATATATTTATTAAAAAATATGATTACATTATCCATCATGTTCATTAATTACAAACTATAACCGAAGAGACAAATAGGAATATCCTAAATCTAAAATTATTAAATGTATAAGACAGAACTAAGCAATTGGGATAAACCTCAACACCAATAATACCACCCCATTTTGGTGAGACCTAAATCATTGCTCCAAACAGTCATGCTTAATGGAATTACAATCATCCATCATATACCCCTTCCTCGAAATAAGCCATGTGCATGGCACATATTTGGCACTAGTATAATATATCACAATGGCACTCATTTTCAAAAAAAAAAAGAAAAAAATACTGCACATCCAACATGCAAAAACATTATAACCTATTTAGGAAAAACAAAACAGGTTTCCTAAGCCATATTTTCATGCTTTTTACTTTATTAAACTATCAACTCATGGAAGGAACACCAGCTCTTGAATGTAGTATACATACAAAAATAATGGATGTTAAGATGATTTTCATGTTAGTCTCAAGACTCCATAGAGTTCATCTATGTTCATCATATTTAGTATTATAAGATGCTTAATTTACACAACAATATCAACCAAATAAATCAGATAAACAAATAGTTTGAGTACATCTGAAAAAGCTAGCTAAGCCAGAAGATAGTAAAGTCACTACCTATCCCCTTGATGTTAATAATGGAGAACCAAATTTCAATACCTTATTTATGTCAAAACTGTAAATCAAAAGAAAAGAAAAGAAAAGAACAGAAATTAACCTCAAACAGTTATATTTATACTATTGTCAATTTCCAGAGGTTCGTAAATCCATAATGAGAACATAAATTAATAAGAGATGCGTCAAAATCCAAAACAACATAGATGGTTAAAATGATATGTTTGCTGATCAAATTCAATTTTTATATATAATCTTCTAAAAGAGAGGCCTGCAACATCATTAGGTTGAAAATTTGACCAAGACATTCATACACCATTAGAAACATTAGAAAATCCAGCCACCAACATCTCTACTTCAACAGATGCTAGTGATGGATGATTGTCATTCCATTAATTATGATTGTTTGGAGTGAGGATTTAGATCTCGCCAAAATGGGGTGGTATTATAGATATTTTGTTTCATATGGAAGCAACCATATATTTCTTCTATATCATTGAAATCAGATGCCTAATGATTGTTGTTACTGTCCTCAAGTTCTCTTAGGAATAAATAATTAGTAAATAATTTTAATCAATTTGGGGTTTGCTTAATGGGTGCTAGCTGAAAACCTAATGGTCAAGAAGAAGATGCTAGACATAAATTTATAAATTGCCAAGAAAACTAATTTGTAGTCAAGGTAGTTGATTCAACCTAATTTATTACTTGCTCTAATTCATTTGAAAAAGGAAGCAGGGCAGCATATGGAAATCTCTTGAAGTACCAATCTTTTAAGATCATTCATCACCAATGGTGCCGATCCCAGCTGAGATTTATCTTGGAAAAAGGAAGAGAATAGGAGAGGAGAATTGATGCCCTAAATATCCATAATAAATAGTGATGAGATGAAGAGTGGAAAAAAGATAAAAATTCTAAACTTGGAATGGAGTGACAGTCGGATCGAGAGAAAGCTGATGTCACCTCCAACTGCATCTGCTACTACCATTAATGCCAATTGTCGGAGAGAGAGAAGAGAATCGAAGAGCATGGGAGGATGTTGGGAAATGTGTCCCAAAAAGCTAATCGTCAAGCTGTTGACGGTTGAGCAACCAAGTATTGTAATTGATTTGTTAATAAATAAAATATATTTGGTATTTTCATCATAAACTTTCATCTTCTAATGAACTCCGTTGTTATGATGAAGTCCTTAGGACTATTTAGGTTCGATAAAGAGAAGATTTATCGATTAGTCCTTAAAACTGTTTACGACCAAATGATAGGCTGTTAATAAGGACGACAGCTTCTATCGAGCATAGGTCACTGTAGGTCATATGGGTTGGTTGTCCTCTTAACCAAGGAGTGTGGAGACACTGGTATGGCATACAGGTGAGATGTAAGGGTACATCATCATTGAATGTGACCAACTCCAGAGTATTCTACTGTCGAGAATATCTCTGATGGGATATAGGTATAAGTGTCCCTTAGACCTGAGATCGTCTCAGTGACTTGCAAGCAACTCACTGTGCTTTGGTACTGGACTAACTGAATTTCTAATTCAGGGACGGAAGGCTTCTGGACACAGTCAAGTACTTGCGAAGTCAGAGTGTGATCGAGATGGGATTGACCACTCTAAGAGTTGGAGAAGAATGAGTCGCTGTATTTCAATTTAGCAAAACCTTGGCCAGGGTAATCCATCAGATGGATTTGATATTTTGAAATACAATGTGGACAATCTGATCAGAGTTGATAGTTGAGCTCTGGGGTGTCCTATGATCATTTTGGTCAAGGGGATGAATTATATGAAAACTATATTCGCATGGGTTCTAAGGATGTTGTTCTACACATTCGACCTATCCGGTCGTCGGGTACCATTGCTAGATGGTCACTTCGATTGGTATAGAAATTTGTTCCTATGCTACGGACTTAGGTTCGGACCTATGAGGTTACACACATTAGAGTTCATGATCCGATCAGATGGTTGATCAACGATTAAGAATCGTTCTAGGGTTAAATGATCAATACGATTGACATTTAACCCAGTGCAAGTGTTGCAGGAGGATCGATTAGCAATTCGATTGCTAATTGGCTTAATTTGATTAAGCCAATGGACTGAGATTAAGTCTAATTAAATATGATTTAATTAAATTTATTTTGGGCTTGATTGGATCAAGTCCAATTGGTTTATTGGATAAGTCAAGTGCAAGGAAAAACTAGTCCTAGTTCAACTAGGACTTGGGTCAATCTAATTTCTAATTTGATTAGAAAATCAAATCAGATTTAAATCTAATTTAATCTGATTAAATTAGGTTCTTAATTGGGTTAAGACCTATTTTAATTGGGTTGATCTAATTTTGATTTGATTTGGTTTGGAAAACCAAATTAAAACAAGTCATAAGACAGAATCCTAGTAAGACTAGGATTCCACCTTGCGCCACATAATCCTTCTCCACGCCCTCTCTCTTATTCAACGCCAATCTCCACTTATTTTGTGCGACAAAAGCCCTCTCCCAGATCTCTCCCACGTTCACAAAAGGTCTCCTCTCTTCTTTCTTACATGGAAGGTGGTTTGGATCAAATCTAAAAGGAATAAGTTTGGATTTCGAATTCTATGAGATAGAGTTTTAGAAATCCAAAACTCTTTCAATTTTGCACCGAATTTATCCAAATTTTTTTTGGAATTTTCGTGACTTTTAGGGTATATATTGTGCACCCTTTTTTGTTGATCCATACATGAAAATATGAAGGAGGTGCTCAAGAGTTGGGCGTCCCTTAACTTGCCATGTTTGGATAAGCCTTGACTAGGTGTTTGACCTAGACAAGGATTCTATCATATCTCTCTATATAAGATGAGTTTCTTTATGAAATTTTAGGAAAAATTAGAGATTTGAGAGACCTTTGTGCCTTCCAAAAATCAGAGAGAAATACCATTTGGTCGTAGAGATGTAAAAGATGCAAGTTTGGGTGTCTAGAGAGAAAAACGTGAAGAAGAAGAGGGTCTTCTTCTTGGGTTTTTGTTTTCATATCTTTCCTCCCTCCATCTTGAGTTTTCTGAGAGTGTCTCAGATCTGAAACTCCTCCTTTTACTTTTCATCTTTGGAAGAGTCCAAATCAAGAAGAAGGAGGCACCTGATCAACCATCAAAGAAGGATCAGTGCAGTACTAGCATACTGTGCTGATTTCCTGAAGCAGGACTTCTGATCGAGATTCGTGGGCTCGTGTGGACGACTCCTAGAGGCCGGACGCGTGTGTGGCTTGCAACATCATCCTCAAGCCCAGATCAGCAAGGTTAGAACATCTAACTTGCAAGGTAATAGATCTGATCTATGGTTTAATACATACATTAGATGTAGTATAGAAATATGTTGATATGATCAACATGTAGTTCATGCTATATTTATATATTTTAATTTTTAATTTAATGCCATGTAATAATCATGTAATAGGATCTTAGATCTAAGGATTTTTTGATCTTAAAAAATAAATTTTGATTTATTTTAGTCTTCCGCTGTATGATCTTGAAAAAGTTTCAAGATCTAACCCTCTTTTTCAAGATCTAACCCTGAAACCCTAGATCTGGTTCCTACAATTGGTATCAGAGCCTAGGTTCTTTATTACATGATTATTTATACATACTTATATTATTTTTAGATTAGATCTAATTTATAATCTGATTATTAAATCTAAAATTAAAATTTTAGATCAATCATAAACTGCAAGGTTGTCCTGCTGTAAGGTTTACCCCTTACAGTGCAAAGGTTGTCCTAGTTTGTGTAGATCTATCTTTAATCATAAATTTATTAGATATGATCTAGATTAAATTTATGATTTGTTAGATTTAAAAGATGTTTAAATCTAAAATAAAATCTCTTTGTTAATAATTTTTATGCAAAGAAATTGTTTAAAGTTAAAATTGTTTCAATTACATGAACCTGTTTAGATTAGATCTAAAGTAGTTTCATGTTTATTTCACTTGCATCTTGATTATGAATCAAACATACAATATGGTTGGTAGAATCATATTATAAAATTATTTTACAAATATGAAAATTATTTTTTGAAAAGCCGAACCCAACCCTCAGCCCAAAACTTAATTAAGAATTAAGAAGTTAAGACACAAATCATAACACATTGGGTTAATGGGTTAGTGGGAATTAGGTCCATTAATTGGGTTAGACCTATGGTTAGATTAAAGATGGACTTAATTAGAGAATTGACTAAATCTAATCAATTATTGTCTTAGATTAGGTCAAGGATTCTCTAGATCAATTACAATAGTTGTAGTTGGTCAAGTCCATGTCTTTAACGAGAACCAAATGGACTTGATTCTTGGCTAAGCGGTCTAGCACGAATTGTTAGGTTGATCTAATCGAAACTAATTAAACCAGTTGGTGTCTAAGGTAAACCAGACCGGTGGTTTTTAATTGGGAGCCCGCTTACCTGGCCATTTCTGATGGTGTCTAAGGCAAGCTTTGGCAGACCCTCCCACTGATCGAACTTACCTGACCTCTTGATGAAATTATGTTTTGATCGGATCATTTGACTATTCGAGCTGACCCATGTCAGCTAGGTAAATCAGTGTGACTGATTTAGGTGCTCCTAGACCAGCCCTGGTCTCCCTTAAGCTGACTTGGTGAAGCCAGTGGGAGGATCATGATAAGCTGGTTCATCTGACCTCATCCTCTAAATTATTTAAATCTTCTAAAATTATTAGGTCCTTAAAATGATAAAGTTATGGAGATAACTGAGTCATAGCCTCCCATTAAGGTGTTTGATAATGAGTCCATTAACTCAATAATCATTGCAGACCCAAAGGCTTGGTGCTTGTTGACTAATGGAATTATCACTCATCATATGATGACTTGGAAGTGTCTCTCTAATGGTGGTTAGGTGAGCCAACCAAAGTTGGGCTTAATCATTCGTTGGTTAGATACACCAAGTATGATCATGTTAATGGTTGGACCTAACCGGATCCTTACAGTGGAGGCCAAAGCCTACTGATTAGGTTTCTGGAGTAAAATTAAAATTACTAGAAATTGTTTAGAGAAACAATTGGTTATGAACCTACCCTTAGATGTACATGGGTTGACCAACCAAAGTTGGGCTTGTGTGCAGTCTAAGTGGATTCTAGTACCCGCTAAGGAATTAGGGTAATTCCTCGAGTTGGAGGTAGAGGCTACCAATTCGAATAAAATAATGGGAGAAACCTTTTGATTAAAGTCCAAATCTTTAGGTTTAATGAATCAATTACTAATTAGATTATGGTTCTCCTTTGTGCAAATATGGCCACTTCCCTATCGCTCCGATCATTGTTGGACAATGATAAGTTGGTGGGACCCAACTTCGGTAGCTGGTACCGAAAGTTGAAGATAGTCCTGGAGCATGAACGGATCCTATATGTGATAATGGATCCTGCACCTGAGGAGCCAGCTGCCAATACACGTGGAACAGTCAGAGACACTTACCAGAAGTGGCTCAGTGATCGGACCATGGTGCGCTGTATCATGCTGGCTATCATGAGCGACGAGTTCAGTTGCAGATTCGAGACGGCTCAGCCAAAGGACAAGCTTCAAGTGTTGGAGGATGCCTTTAGCACACCCGATGACGTGGAGAGGCACAAGACTAGTTGTGCCATCTTCAACGCCAAAATGCGGGATGGTGCCTCTGTCACTGATCATGTATTGTACATGATCAAGCTGATGGAATGATTGAGCAAGCTCGACTTTTCCTTGCATGAGCAGCTTGGGAAAGATGCAATACTGAACTCGCTGCTCAAGTCTTATCTCCCATTCCTCACTCATTATAGAATGACAAAGCCTGAAGAGAACTACCACGGGTTACTGGGGTTGCTTCAGAACTTTGAGAAGGATCACCAACTTCACAAGGAGTCGGTGAATTTATTGGGAGGTTCGTCTTCTGGTTCTCGACCTTTTAAGAAAGGGAAGAAGAACAAGAAGAAGAAAGTAAAGAAGGTACAAGTTCAGGCTAGGACATCAGTGCAAAGCCAGACCAAAAAAGTCAAGCCTGATAAGAGTCTATTCTACTGGCAAGTACCCTAGATTAGATAGTGTGTCAGATATCTACTTATGGCACTGTAGGCTAGGTCATATAAACAAGAACAGAATAAACAGGTTGACTCAAGAGGGAATCCTCGAAGTTAGTGATTGTGAATCACTTCCAACCTGTGAGTCCTGTCTTCTTGGTAAAATGACCAAGTCATCTTTTACTGAAAAATGTGAGAGAGCTACTGAGCTCTTGAGCCTAGTACATACTGATGTATGTGGGCCCATGAGCACCAGTGCTAGAGGTGGATATTTCTACTTCATAACTTTCACGGATGACCTATCTCGATATGGATATGTCTATCTGATGAAACATAAGTCGGATTCATTTGAAATGTTCAAATGATTCTGAAGTGAAGTAGAAAAATAAACTGGAAAGAGTATTAAAACTCTTCGATCTGATCGAGGAGGAGAATATATTTCTAGTGAGTTTCTCACATATCTAGGAGAGAATGGGATTCTCTCCCAATGGACTCCTCCAGGAACACCACAGCATAATGGTGTATTTGAAAGGAGGAATCGGACTTTGTTAGACATGGTCCGATCCATGATGGGTTTTTGCTAGCTTGCCGATATCTTTCTGGTGATATACACTCGAATCGGCCTGTTATCTGTTAAATAGGGTTCCAAGTAAGTCTGTAATTAAGACTCCATATGAGATATGGACGGGACGTAAGCCAGCACTTTCACACCTTAGGGTCTGGGGGTGCCCGACCTATGTCAAACGATTAGTCACAGACAAACTTGGACCTAGGTCTGACAAATGCTCATTCATAGGGTACCCCAAAGAGACAAAAGGATATTTTTTCTACCATGCTGATGAACAAAAGGTGTTCGTCAGCCTTAAGGCAATCTTTTTAGAAAAAGAGTTCCTTGGTGAAGGAACCGTTGCCTCTAAGGTTGAACTTGATGAAGTTCAACAGGTAGAAGAACCGACACCAATAGCTGAACCTGAGTCGGATATGATTAGATTAGATCTGGAGCCCAATATACCTGTACCATTAAGGCGATCCGATAGAGTACCGCGTCAGCCGGACAGATACTATGGTTTTTTGGTCCGGGATGGTGATCCCATCGAACTTGATGAGAATAATGAGGATCCGATCACCTATATGGATGCTATGCAGAGATCTGATTCCAAGAAATGGCTTGAAGCCATGAAATCCGAAATGGAGTCCATGAAGGTCAATGATGTATGGACATTGGTTGACCCACCTGAAGGGGTTAAACCCATTGGGTGTAAATGGGTCTTCAAAAGGAAGAGGGGCGCAGACGGAAAGGTGGAGACCTATAAAGCCCGTCTGGTTGCCAAGGGATATCGTCAACGTTATGGTATTGACTATGACGAGACATTTTCTCCTGTGGCAATGCTCAAATCTATTCGAATAATGCTTGCAATAGCTGCCCATCTGGATTATGAGATCTGGCAGATGGATGTAAAGACAGCTTTCCTGAATGGAGAGCTGACTGAAGAGGTGTATATGATACAACCTGAAGGATTTACATCCACAGATGAGTCCAAGGTGTGCAAGCTTCAGAGATCCATTTATGGACTGAAGCAAGCTTCTCGGAGTTAGAATATGCGTTTTGATAAGGTGATCAAAACGTATGGCTTCATTAAGAATGGAGAAGAGCCCTGCATCTATAAATGGGCAAATGGTCCAGTTGTGGTATTCCTTGTCTTGTACGTGGATGACATTCTCTTAATCGGGAATGACATCCCCGCACTACAGGCAATAAAAGTTTGGTTGTCAACACAGTTCTCCATGAAGGACTTGGGTGAAGCATCCTACATCCTAGGGATGAAGATCTATAGGGATAGATCTAAAAGGATGCTTGGGTTATTCCAGTCCATGTACATAGACACTATGCTGAAGAGGTTCAGCATAGAGAATTCCAAGAAGGACTATCTATCGATAGGCCATGGAATTTCTCTCTCTAAGAAGGATTGTCCGACAACTCCTGAAGAGAGAGAGCGTATGAGTAGAGTCCCATATGCTTCAGCCGTGGGATCTATCATGTACGTCATGACATGTACAAGATCAGATATGGCATACTCACTAGGAGTAGTGAGTAGATACCAATTTGATCCTGGAGAAAATCACTGAAAAGTGGTTAAAGCCATCCTTAAGTATTTGAGAAATACTAAGGACCAATGGTTGGTTTATGACGAGTCAGATCTGAAACTTGTGGGGTTCACAGACTCCAACTTCCAATCTGACCATGATGACAGTAGGAGCGTGTCGGGTTATATCTTTACTCTGAATGGTGGAGCCATCTGCTGGAAGAGTTCCAAGCAGCATACTGTGGCAGACTCTATTTGTGAAGCAGAGTATATCGCAGCATCAGATGCCGCGAAGGAAGCTGTGTGGCTGAGAAAATTCATCAACAAGCTCGGAGTAGCACCCTCCCTCGATGGTCCAGTCCTGCTCTACTGCGACAGCACTGGTGCCATAGCTCAGGTGAAGGAACCCAAAGCACATTAGCGGACGAAGCACATCTTGCACCGCTTCCACCTGATCCGAGAGATCGTGGATCGAGGTGACGTCGATCTTCAGAAGATCGACGGAAAGGAGAACCTAGCCGACCCCTTCACTAAAGCCCTGGCGATAAAGGAGTTCGACAACCACAAGTCGAAGATGGGTATTAGATACTGTGCCGAGTGGCTTTAGGACAAGTGGAGTTGTTGGGAAATGTGTCCCAAAAAGTCAATCGTCAAACTGTTGACGGTTGAGCAACCAAGTATTGTAATTAATTTATTAATAAATAAAATATATTTGGCATTTTCATCATAAGCTTTCATCTTCTAATGAACTCCGTTGTTATGATGAAGTCCTTAGGACTATTTAGGTTCGATAAAGAGAGGATTTATCGATTAGTCCTTAAAACTGTTCACGACCAAATGATAGGCTGTTAATAAGGACGATAGCTTCTATCGAGCATAGGTCGCTGTAGGTCATATGGGTTGGTTGTCCTCTTAACCAAGGAGTGTGGAGACACTGGTATGGCATACAGGTGAGATGTAAGGATACATCATCATTGAACGTGACCAACTCCAGAGTATTCTACTGTCGAGAATATCTCTGATGGGATATAGGTATAAGTGTCCCTTAGACCTGAGATCGCCTCAGTGACTTGCAAGCAACTCACCATGCTTTGGTACTGGACTAACTGAATTTCTAATTCAGGGATGGAAGGCTTCTGGACACAGTCAAGTACTTGCGAAGTCAGAGTGTGATCGAGATGGGATTGACCACTCCAAGAGTTGGAGAAGAATGAGTCGCTGTATTTTAATTTAGCAAAACCTTGGCCAGGATAATCCATCAGATGGATTTGATATTTTGAAATACAATGTGGACAACCTGATCAGAGTTGACAGTTGAGCTTTGGGGTATCCTATGATCATTTTGGTCAAGGAGATGAATTATATGAAAACTATATCCGCATGGGTTCTAAGGATGTTGTTCTACACATTCGACCTATCCGATCGTCGGGTACCATTACTAGATGGTCACTTCGATTGGTATAGGAATTTATTCCTATGCTACCGGCTTAGATTCGGACCTATGAGGTCACACACATTAGAGTTCATGATCCGATCAGATGGTTGATCAACGATTAAGAATCGTTCTAGGGTTAAATGATCAATACGATTGACATTTAACCCAGTGCAAGTGTTGCAGGAGGATCGATTAGCAATTCGATTGCTAATTGGCTTAATTTGATTAAGCCAATGGATTGAGATTAAGTTTAATTAAATATGATTTAATTAGATTTATTTTGGGCTTGATTGGATCAAGTCCAATTGATTTATTGGATAAGCCAAGTGCAAGAAAAAACTAGTCCTAGTTCAACTAGGACTTGGGTCAATCTAATTTCTAATTTGATTAGAAAATTAAATCAGATTTAAATCTAATTTAATCTGATTAAATTAGATTCTTAATTGGGTTAAGACTTATTTTAATTGGATTGATCTAATTTTGATTTGATTTGGTTTGAGAAACCAAATTAAAACAAGTCATAAGACAGAATCCTAGTAAGACTAGGATTCCACCTTGCGCCACATAATCCTTCTCCACGCCCTCTCTCTTATTCAACACCAATCTCCTCTTATTTTGTGTGACAAAAGCCCTCTCCCAGATCTCTCCCACGTTCACAAAAGGTCTCCTCTCTTCTTTCTTACATGGAAGGTGGTTTGGATCAAATCTAAAAGGAATAAGTTTGGATTTCGAATTCTATGAGATAGAGTTTTAGAAATCTAAAACTCTTTCAATTTTGCATCGAATTTATCCAAATTTTTTTTAAAATTTTTGTGGCTTTTAGGGTATGCATTGTGCATCCTTTTCTGTTGATCCATATATAAAAATATGAAGGAGGTGCTCAAGAGTTGGGCGTCCTTTAACTTGCCATGTTTGGATAAGCCTTGACTAGGTGTTTGACCTAGATAAAGATTCTATCATATCTCTCTATATAGGATGAGTTTCTTTGTAAAATTTTAGAAGAAATTAGAGATTTAAGAGACCTTTGTGCCATCCAAAAATCAAAGAGAAATACCTTTGGGTCGTGAAGATATAAAAGATGCAAGTTTGGGTGTCTAGAGAAAAAAACGTGAAGAAGAAGAGGGTCTTCTTCTTGGGTTTTTATTTTCATATCTTTCCTCCCTCCATCTTGAGTTTTCTGAGAGTTTCTCAGATTTGAAACTCTTCCTTTTACTTTCTATCTTTGGAAGAGTCCAAATCAAGAAGAAGGAGGCACCTGATCAACCATCAAAGAAGGATCAGCGCAGTACTAGCATACTGTGCTGATTTCCTGAAGCAGGACTTCTGATCGAGATTCGTGGGCTCGTGTGGACGACTCCTAGAGGCCGGACGCGTGTGCGGCTTGCAACATCATCCTCAAGCCCAGATCAGCAAGGTTAGAACGTCTAACTTGCAAGGTAATAGATCTGATCTATTGTTTAATACATACATTAGATGTAGTATAGAAACATGTTGATATGATCAACATGTAGTTCATGCTATATTTATATATTTTAATTTCTGATTTAATGCCATGTAATAATCATGTAATAGGATCTTAGATTTAGGGATTTTCTGATCTTAGAAAATAAATTTTGATTTATTTTAGTCTTCCGCTGTATGATCTTGAAAAAGTTTCAAGATCTAACCCTCTTTTTCAAGATCTAACCCTGAAACCCTAGATCTGGTTCCTTTAGAGGAGAGATAAGAGTTTGGATCAGAGGAGGGGGTGTCAGTTTGGGAGAGAAGAGTCTAGGGTGTCGATTTGGGTACAGAAGGTGGTGGATAAATGGCTTCTATCGATGCTTTTATGCATCATAACTTGCCGACACTATAAAGCAACATAACTTCTTGATGCATCCTCCAAGTGTTGGTAGTTGCATGTGGGATTTGAATTTTAACAATGCTTCATAGCTTCCATTGATGCTTTTTATGTCATAACTTATCGATGTTTTTAAGCATTGTAACTTTTTTACATTTATAAAAAGCATCGATAGTTGGATGCGGTATTTAAATTTTATCGATGCTTCCTCCTAGCATCGACAAAATTGAGTGAGTAATTCTCACTATTGCTATAGTGACGGTATTCTTTTTCATTCATAATTCTTTTAAATAGCTTTGAAAATATATGAAAAGCTTTACCTTTATGGGTAAGAAACAATACCCAAGTAAATTTAAAAAAATCATCAATAATTACAAAAATATATTTTTTTCTACTTAGACTTGTGATTCTAGTTGGTCCAAATAAATCCATATATAATAATTCTAATAGCCTAATAGTTATAACAATATTTTTAAATTTACATGAAGATTTAGTTTGTTTTCCAAATTGACATGTATCATGAACTTTATTCTTTCCAAATTGATTTTTGGCAAACCATTTATTTTATTTTTTCTAACCAATTTAGTAATTAAATCTATGCTGCTTGGCTTGATCTATAGGATCAAATCCAACTAAATTTATTAACTTTGGTATTCATAGCTACTAGGTATTGCATGTTGTCTTTAGCAAATCATCAAGATCCATCAAATAAACATTTCTATGTCTATGACCTATGAACTTGATACCAATGTCAATGGAACTAGTTATAATATAATGAAATGATTCAAGGGGAACTTTAAAGTCTTTATCATATAATTGATTGATTCTAAGTAAATTATGTTTTAAATCTTTAACAAGCAGTATATTTTCAATGTAAATGGATGGAGTGATCTGAATATTATCAAAACTAATGGTTTTTCCTTTTTCATTCTCTTCAAATGCTACAACCCATCAACTTTAGCTTCTAGGGTGATGAATTGAGATTCATCCCCTACCATATATGCCTTGAGTATCTGTTATCTAAGTACATCTTCTTCTTAATGCGTTGGATGCCAAGCACACCTACAAAATAAAAATCATTTTTTTATTTTACATATCCAAACCATCTTAGATCCTTTAAGGTTAGCAGACTTGGTTCCTTTAGGAATCTGAATTTTTCTAACAAAATATTTCTAATCTTTTGTACATTGCATTTATAACCTTATGACTAACTTTATTACATTTAAAATAAGTAATAGAGTAGTACTTTTCAAAAAAGATTTTACAAACATATTCTTTAAATTTTTTCTTTGTTTAAGGAATTGAAACCCAATCTAGTTTTACCATACACAACATTTTAACTTTCTAAAAGCATTTGTATTTTTTCAAAGCTTAGAGTAAATTTATCGATAATACATTTGAGTTTTTTGACTTCTTTCTTTATAGATTCATTTTCTTCCATCAAACATTTCTTTTCTTTAAGAAAACTTTCTTTCTTAGTTAAGAAATCATTTTTCTCATCAACCAATATTTGATTTAGCCATTCAATTACCTTGTTTTTAACATTTAATTTTTTTAATCATCAATAAGTTCATAAAAAGCATCTTACAAGTCTTTAAATATAAATTTTAGAAAATTTTTAGAATGTACCTCATTCTCATGAGCCATAAAAAATAGGTTGGCAACTTTTTTTGTTTTCTTCTTTGGGGCTTGAATTATTACTGTCACTTCATATTACCATCATAGCTTTATTTTTATATTTTTTTAGGGCTTTTCTTAAGTAGAGGATAATTGGCTTTCAAATGTTTAGGCTTTTTATATTCATAGCATAGAATTAGTTGGTCTTTCTCTTTTTTTTTACTTGCTTGCCTTTTAGTCAAGCATTTCTTCTTAAAATCATATTTTTTTCTCATAAATTTTTTGAACTTTAGAGTTATCAATGCCAATTTATTTTCATTATCGATTTTCTCTAAGTCATCACTTTCATCCTCATCATTGGCCATTGATTTTAGAGCTATTCTTTTTTTTTTTTTGGCTTCATCTTTCATATTTTGGTGCATAATCAACTCCTAAGTCATGAATAAGCTTATAAGTTCTTTTAAAGATAGCTTGTTTAGTCTTTTGCTTCTTATATTGCTGTCCTCTTAGCTTTTTAATTTTTTGATAAAAATTTGAAAATTTTACATATAACATCACTATTAGTATAATCCTTGTCAAGACTTTTTAAGTCATTAATAATATCAATCAATCTTGTAAATATTTTAATGATAGTTTCTTGGGGTTCTATTTTAACTAATTCATATTTATGTATAAACATGCTGATTTTTGATTTTTTAACTTGATCTGGCTCCTAATGGATAACTTTAAGTCTATCTCATATCTCTTAAGTAGAAATATAAGTAGAAATATGGTTAAATTCATCAGCATCTAACGAATAATATAAAATATCATGGTCTTGGCATTGAGCTAGATAACTCTTTTATCTGCATCATCCCAATCCTTTTCAGACTTGGGAGAAGACACAGTATCAATCAAAATAGTAGGTATGTGAGGTCTATTGATTATGACACTTCACATATTCTAATCTAGTGATCGAATAAAGATTTTTATGCAAATTTTTCAATATGTATAATTTATGCTATTAATAAAAAGATAATCTATTGATTGATTGATCTTTACTAAGTGAAGAATCAATCGAGGTTGCCACATTCTTTAACTCTCGCTTGTTAAATCAAGTAGATTGAGTATCTCATTCTAATTTCATTTGTTGCTCGAAAGTAACAACCCAAAAGGGGGATAGGGGATGAATTAGATTTTTCAAAAATTTTATAATTAAAATAAGTGTATGCACTAACTATCAATTTAAAAGTCTATTTGTGATGTGCAAAAAGAGAAATATGATAAATGGTGAAACTAGAAACTGACAATCATACAATCATAAATATAGTAAATTTAGTAATTTGGTGTCAAACCTAGTACCTACATCCACTCTCCAGGTCTTCCTATTTGAAAATTTTATTATAATTCTTTTGATTACAGCATGATTATTTTCATTGAGATCACAAATGACCCAGCTGGTTTTATACAAGCTCATCAACCAAAACTTTCCTAACTAAGCTTATTTGATTTAGTCAAATATAGTCATCCAATTACGGGTTGGATCAACCTAAATCTCCAAATTTCTATACTCAAAAAACTTATTACAAGCATAAGAGTATAATGAGTAATAATTTAAAGTTCAAAAAATAAAAAATCTTTATAGCCTAAAGAAGCCGACGTGATATTTCTTGAATGCAATGACTTCCTTCTTGAATGCTTCAGAGAAGCTTGATTAGATGCTTGAAGAATATGTGTTGCCCAAAAATAGCAATCTAAGGGGATGAATGGGATTTTTAAAATATGTTATAATTAAAATAAATATGTGTACTAACTATCAATTTAAAAGTTTGTTTGTGATGTGTAAAAAAAGAAATATAATAAGTGATGAAAGTTAAAAACAGATAATTACACAATCACAAATACAATAAACTGATAGTGATTCGGTGCCAAACCTAGCACTTATGACTATTCTCCAAGTCTCTCTACTTCAAAATTTTATTATAATCTTTTTAATTATAGCATGATTATTTTCATCAGAATCACAAACAACCTAGAATCACAAACAATCCAGTTGGTTTTGTATAGATTTACCAACTAAAACCTTCCTAACTAAGCCCTCTTGACTTAATTAATCAAATACAATCATCTAATTATAGTGTTGGACCAGTCTTAATCTCTAAGTTTCTATATCTAGGAAACTTATTAGAAGTACAAGAATATAATGAGTAATAATTTAAAGTTCAAGAAATGAAAACTCTTTATAGCCCAAAGATATTGATGTAGATGTTGCTTCAATTCAACGACTTCTTCCTTAAATACTTGAGAGAAGCTTGATTAAATGGTTGAAGAGGATGCACTAGCTGGTGGATCACATAATCAATGCTTTCAAGCTCTCTTTAATTGAATTAATTGCTAGAAGATTGTCTTGAAGAGGTGCAAAAGCCATTTGATAGCTCAAACTAATCATTACACCCAATTTCTAGATGTTAAAAATTTTCTAAAAAACTAGCCGTTATACTGTCAGAAAGTAGAAGAGTCAACTCTTAATCTTTAAGAGTTAGATCGACTTCATTAGGAGTCGGCTTGGACTTTTGGGGATCAACTCGCAATCCACAATATCTCTGTATAGCTTTCTATCTTCTGATTATGGTCTATTTGGGGTTGACTTAGCTTTTATTGGAGTCGACTCGAATTCCAATAGAGTCAACTCATGAATTTTTGGGGTTGGTCCAAGTTGTGCTTAATTTTTACTGCTCTTTATTTGTACCTTGAGACCTTTCTAGAGTTGGCTCGTGTTTTAGTAGAGTCGACTTGTCTCGTGGAGTTGATTGGTGAATTTCTAGAGTCTGCTCATATTCAAAATATTTTTTCTACTACTCTCTGTCTGGCATGTTGAGACTATTCAGGAGTTGACTTTTATACTAATGGGAGTGCCTTATTTAGTGGAGTCGACTCATGATTTTCTGAGATCGACTTATGGACTATAAAATTTTTAATTTGAGTGTACCAAAGCTGACTCAAGCATATCAAGGAGCTGATGCAAGCATATCGAGCAACTTCTCCTTGATTAGTTTTAAGAGGCTTTTTCTTGATTGTTTGTACAATGTATGAGTATCAAAAACTTCTTTTATAAGTGTTGGTGTAGAATTCTGCCGAAGTCAGAGTTGCTGGAGTCGAGAAGACCGTGGCTGCCGTCGGGACCTGCAAGGAAAGTCTAAATCAGAGTTGGGAGTGCTCCGACAAGATCCTCCAACGCTCAAGTCAGTACTCTGCTTCAATAGAAATGGAGTGCTCGAGTGAAAATTTTGGCAGAGTTTCGAGATAGAGTTTTTGAGCTTAGAAAAGAACATATCTGGGGATCCTTATTTATAGATAGAGAGCGTAACTGACTGACAGCGACGTCTGTAACCGTCTGGTAGTGGACCGTTCAGAGCCGTGCGGAGTTTGTTACGGAGAGTAGTGGCGTCAGAGGTCGTTCAGGGCCACGTGGAGCTTGTTGCGGAGAGTGGAGTGGTGTCCGTTGTCATGAGTTGCCAAAGAGTGGTGGAGCTGCGTGGAATCCATTGCAGAGAGTGGAGCAGGGTGGCGGTTCTTGTCGTGGCTTGTCAGAGAGTGGTGGAGCCGCGTGGAATCCGTTGCAACGAGTGGAGCAAGGTAGTGGCCCTTGTTGTGGCTTGCCAGAGAGCTTGGATCCGTCAGCTGAAGCTCGGCTGGGGTGCCTGATGGAGCAGAATGGCCCTTTACATCGTCGTTCTAGGAGAGGCTCGGATCTTCCGAGGTCGCTGACGAATCTACTATTGTCGGACGCTTCGGGCGCTGACATCTTAGGCAGGAGTCACCTGCTGTAGGAGCTCGGAGATTTTCTGTTGGCGAAGTCCGGAGAAGTCCGATCGCTAGAGAAGTTCGTCCGAGATTTATCTGATGTGGAAGCTCATTCGAAGATCGTCAGCCAGGGAAGTCCGATTTTATGGGAAGCCTGGTAGGAGGTCGGCCGGTGATGGACTTCGGATAGCGTTGGGGAGGCTCGGCAGACTTCGAAGGCAATCGGCTATCGCAGGGACCCAGCTGCTGGAGCTCATCCGGAATCCATCCGTCGGAGTAGCTCGATGAAGTCTACCTGTAATAGAAGTTCGGAGGAGATTCATTTACAGTAGAGGCTTGAATGGAATTTGCTTACAGTAGATGTCTGGGATAGACAGCCCGCTGTAGGAGTTCGGAGTAGACCGTTCGTAGTAGAAGTTCGGCTCTCGCAGGAGCTCGATTGGGATCCGAAAGGCAGTCGATCGTCGTGGAAACTTGGATGGAGTCTGGTTACCGTAAAAATCTCGCTGTCGGAGAAGCTCGGATGCAGACGAAGTCCGAAAGAAATTCAGAAAATAGTTGGTTGCTGTAGAAGGTCGGCTAATAGTGGGGCCCGGAGGGCCTTTGGGGTGGCCCAGTGGATGAGTGCAGAAGTTCATTGTCGGAGAAGTCCGGACGGTCGAGGGGGTTCGGAGAGACGCCACACATAAGGTCGGGAGCCGGAAGAGCTCTGGAAGGATCGGTCTTTTACAAACTTCGACCGGGGGTATTTTATACCCAACAATAAGCATGTTCTTAAGTTTTCATTAATATCAAATATATTTAAATATTTTAACATCATTGAAATCAATCATTGGGCCAATAAATAGTTTATGTATATTGACCAATATACTAAAATGATATTACTATAAAATATAAGATTAAGATCCAGCTTGCACATGGTAAAGAATAGAAATGTATTGGGACTATTTAAATGCAATATTATAAAGTATTAGTGGTTGTACTTTTATTTTAAGTATATTTATGGCCATAAAAATGTAATAAAAGTTAATAAAATATTAATATAATCTAATGATAACCATGCTAATAAAAAATATTTTTCAATAATATTAACATTAATTAGAAATAAATGTGACTATTAATAATTTTTCTATATTGATTCAGTAATATTAATAAAAAATTATTTAATATGATTTAACAAGTCATCAAGTTTTTTACTCAAAAAAATTAGGTAAAGAATTGTACCAAATAAGAGCCCTACTAAATAAGGAGCTCTAATATCAACGTAAAGTAACATGTACTCATTATATAATAGACATAATATAAGTGTCTTCATATTAGTTCGTATTACATCCTAAAGTTCATGTACCGTATCTTTCGCAAGCGATATAAATACAATATCCCAAAATAATTTTCGAAGAAAGAGAAAGAAAAAAAAAAAATTGAGGGCATGTGTGGCAATTCTTGGAAGCGCAAGGGTACCATAAAACATTTTCACGGGCATGCATAATATTTTATTTTATTTTTTTCCACGGGCGCAAAGGACATCCTCTTCCTTCCGCACCAAGAAGCCTGGGTGAGTGTGGGCCCACACTCTCTCTCTTCCGCGCTGCGCCGAATTCGTCCCGGGATGAAATCCATCGCTGGAAAACTCGCTCTTCACCGCCTCCAAAATCACTCTCTCTGTGACCGTTCTGACAAGATCTGTTCTTGAGAGGAATCCGAAGCTCCATGCTGTGGCCTCTCGTAGGTAGCATCTACAGCTGAATTGAATCGATTAGGTTTCGATTGTTTCTGAAATTATCAGGCTATTTTTTTTCTCTTGTTAGTGTAGGGTTTGGTTGGGTTTATGTTGTTGTTTAATAAATTTTTATAATTGGTTATTGCAATTGGATGCTATTTGGTCGGTCATCCGCTGCTTAAAAGTTGAGGATAGAAAAATGTAATTTTGTTCCTTGCTGGTTAAATCAATCCGAATTATGTTAATTGGGTCCATGAAGACTTTAATTTCTTGTTTTTCCCGAGGAATGATTTTCTTTTTTAAGTCCCAAGTGTCAGTTTGATCTAATTTTCTAATCTTTTTGTCAGACTCAGGGGTAAGCTGAATAGTTCTGATGAACTGAGGTGACTTGTGTTTATTCTGCGGTGTATATTCAATTTTGTTTTCAGAAATGTTCAACTTTTGTCCTCTCTAATGTCTTTCTTTGGGAATAATCTGAGAATTGAATTGTCAGGTTGATAAGTTTGCAAATTAATGTTATGTGTATATTAATTTGGGAGAAGATGGGTGTGTGTTATGGAGTTAATTCTGAGGTGAATTTTAGAATTTTGATCCGTTCGCTTTACCATGTCATGAATTAAGTTCGCCCTTGTTACCCTTGTTTTAAGTTTCTTTTGATTTCAAACGTGGATCATTGTTCCTTTTCTTTTGAGTCCTTTATTTTTCACCCGAATTTGTGGAAGGAGCAGATATAAGGAGGCCAACCATTTCTTCTTCTTCTTTTTTTGTTTGGGAATTTTGTTCGTTATGCAGGGGCGAAGAAGAAAGTTATTTGACAATTCGAGAAGGGTGGTAGAACTGTTGAATTTTCAGAGTTCTGTTTGTGAAAATCGCAAGCATTTTTTTCATTGCTCTTACCTGTGATATATCTTGATAGTCTCATTACTTTAGTGTACGGTCTGGATTTTGGAAGTGGGATCTTATTTTATGCCGTGAGGAGTTATTTTTGTAGCAGAGTTTAGGTCTTGGATTTGAATATATGCACAAGAGATTTATGAGTAAGTTTCTGTTGCATACGTCATTGATTTCTTTTCACCCAGCACTCATCTATTGGCTGCTTTAGTTGATTTATATGACTTGAGGTGCTCGAGGCACTGGACTAGGTGATTAAATTTAGGATTTCTTCTTTTTTTAGGTTTTCATTTAGGTTTTACTGATATACCATATTGTGTATGTGAGCTCCATTTTCTTTAATTTATGTTGCTCTCTAGAGCTAGACATGGAGAATTCAGATTTCTTGGGCACAAAACTATGTCCAGGTTTTTCTTATCTGCATTATCTACTTTTCAAAAGTTATCCATGAAGTCTCTCGATATCACCCCACTGGTTTTGGGAAATTGTTGCGTTTATCATTGTGAAACATGAATTTTGGGGACAGCTTTCTAAGGTATCTGCATGCATAGATACAAGGCATAGAGGTAAGAATCTTGGTCTTGATGCCTGTGTAGCCCTGTTTTTTGATTTGATAAGAAGTATGTCTTTTGTTAATACTATCATGGTTTTATGAATGAGGGTCTGCTTCATAAAACATTTTGTGATTTCATGTATTTATGGACTGTATTTGTTAATCATGGTGTGTTATTTAACTCTCTTGCAGGTATCTTTTGTTTCTGTGGATCTATAATATTTTCATGGTTTGAGAATTAAAGATTTGATTCTAGGTTGTGAGGCCTGTTGAAACCTCTCTTTCTCAAAATAAGTGAGCAATGATCTTTTCTCTGATCTACCAACACTTCTTTGTGCTAAGTTTGAAAGTTAAATTGCTGCATTCTGGAAAACTGGTTCAAAGTTATATCGGCTTCTTCTAGAAATGGGAGTTTCAAGCTCTAAAATTGAAGATGACAAGGCCCTTTTGTTATGTCGAGATAGAAAGCATTTTGTTAAACAAGCCCTTGATGGAAGATGCTCACTTGCGGCTGCACACGTTTCTTATATCCACTCCCTCAGAAATACAGGAATTGCACTTAGAAAATTTGTAGAGCCTGAAGCACCTATAGAGTCTTCCTTGTACACATCAACATCTGCAACTCCTGAGCCTCTTGCTCTAACTGATAAGTCTATTTCTCAATTTTCAAATTCATCTCCGTCTCTCTCACAGCATGTGGACGTGGGTGAATCTTTTTCTCCTGTTCCTTCACCTATTTCTTCAGGACGGTTTCATGTTAATCATATGAAATCAGGCAGGAATTTTTCCACTACTGTTGAGGAGAAACTGCCAATCCCTGTCATAGCAACTCTGGAAACCTCCACGACTCCAAAACGTGTTGTATCTCATTCAGATGAAAATTCATCCTTCGAATCTCCTTCACCACCTGCTGGTACTCCACCATGGGATTATTTTGGTCTTTTTCATCCTATTGACAACCAGTTGTCTTTTCAAGATGGAAGGGAGTTAGACCATTGTTTGGACAATGCTGATGATATCAGACATCTCAGGGAAGAGGAGGGCATTCCAGAATTGGAAGAGGAAGGAGAAAAAGCTTCTACAAATGGAAGGGATGATTTTGCAGATTCAGAAGATGATTTTGAACAATCGTCCTCTGAACCCTTAGTACGAATGTTTAAAAACAGGAATATAATTCAGAATCATCATTTAACAATTGATTCCTCCGCCATTCCATCTGTGGAAAGTGTAGCTTCAGAAACCGAGCAGCAAAATGGGGAGAAGAACTTGATTACTGATGGTATGCATGGAACTGATGAAACCCCTGAATTGACACCATCAAAGATGGCATCCTCTGCAGTTACACCTCCTATTAATGGGAAGGTGAAAGAACCTGCTCCAGAGATCAAACTTCCATCAAAGGACTTCTTCTCATGCATCAAAGAAATTGAAGATCTATTTTTGAAAGCTTCCGACTCTGGAAGAGAAGTTCCTAGGATGCTGGAGGCAAACAAAGTGCATTTCCGCCCTCTGTTTCCTGAAGAAATAGGTCAGCACCATACAGTCTTACATAAAATTTTATGCACTGCTCTTCTGAAAGAACTTATAATAAATTACGTGAACAAATAATTGATATTCTATTTAAAGAAAAATAGCGTAGTTTAAAGATTGAGCTATTTCTGCAAAAAGTTTAATCTTTTTCTTTAGTTGTTTCCTTATTGATTTTTTGCTGAAAGCAGTTATTGAAGCATATCACATCTGGATATCATGAATGTCTTGAAATATTGTCACTGATCCTTGCAACAGAAACAAACAAACAAAAGCATTTGGTTAACAACATTGTTTTACTTTCTGCAAAGAAATCTTGCATTATTGTTATTGATATATATATATTTTTTGTGCTAAAAAATGCAACCAAGGCTTCTAACATGAATCTTCGGATACAGCTCACAGATCAAAGGCATCTATGTTTCTCACAGTTTGTCTTGCTTGCTGCAAAGAAGAAGTCCCTCAATCGCAGGGTAGGTTTTTCTTCTCCTTAATTGGACCATGATACTCTCACTTGGATGTTGATCTTTTTCCTTTTTCTCTTCCTTATTCTTTTCTCTGTTGGAATCAATAATTTCCTATTTCTGCATGAAAGTAGAATTTGGATCTGTACTTGCAAATTGTATCCTAATTTGAATGAGTGAGTTTTTGAAATATTTTGATTGTGATTCTGGGAAAGTTCACTTTTCCTTGTGTGATTTCTAAACCAAAAGCATGCAGATGAATGTATATACATCGAGTATTGGTGCTTGATACATGCTGCAGTTGTCTGTTGTTGATGCTATAAATTTCTGGCAATGATTTTACACAAATATCCCAAGTCTTGATCATTGTTTTAATATCTCGAGGTCATATGCAGTGCCCACTTCAAATGAGATGAAGTACTTAACATGGCATAGGTCCGTATCATCACGCTCTTCATCCTCCAGAAACCCTCTTGGTGCAACATCAAAAGATGATATTGAGGACATTAGCAGTAATCTCTTTAGCAGCATATGTATGAATTCAGGCAGTCATGCCTCTACGTTAGACAGGTTGTATGCCTGGGAAAGGAAGCTCTAT